>NW_026863941.1:0-175255 GCF_026571515.1 Ruditapes philippinarum | reverse complement strand
GGCTTTAGAAAAAAATTAAAAGCTAAAAAGCAGGATTAAACCTGGTCGCCCAACAGACGGGGGTGAGGTTTGTCAGAGTGGTTTCTATCCTGGGACGACAAAACCCATCAAATTTAAAAGCGGGTTTAAAAAATTTATTAATATTACTTTATGAAACATATTTTTTAAAAAAAATGTCCATGTATAAAAATTTAACCCCTTTTGGTTTTGGGGGTTTTTTTTTTTAATTTAAGTCCTTTAAACCCAGTTTTGGGGCATAAAAATTTTTGTTTTGTTTTTTAATTTTATAAAACAATGTTTAGGGGATGATTTTAATTTTTTTTTGGGGGTTTTTAGATGTAAAAACTTTTATTGATAATTGAATAATAATAATGTAAATGGTATAAAAATTGTTTAGAACAACTCTTTTATAAATTTTAAAGCCTCAATTAGTATGGAATTTGGGTTGTTGTTTTTTTTTTTACAAATTTTGATAATGAAATTTGATCCCAAAAACAAAAAGAAAAACAATGGTTTTAGAATGAAACCCTGATAAAAAATGGAAATTTATTTGCAATCGTTTGGTTTATGGTTTCTTGGTTGTTTCTTCTCCTTTTCCAGAAATTTTCATGTTGTAAATTCTTGATGTTTATTCAAACAGTTTGTTGAAGTTTATATAATATTATAAACATTTTCTCTAATAAAGGAAGTTTGTTAATATAAATTTCTTATAAAGATTCTTGATTGCTTATATGGTCATATAAAAAAAAATGGTGGTTTTTAAAAAAAAAATAATATAATAAATAGGGCCATATAACCTGTAAAAATTCTTTAAAAACTAAATTTTAACCCACATGTTTCAGTTGTTTTTTTGGTTATCATTAACCCATACATACAATTTATATTTAAGGCCATTAAATATACCCGTCAAAAACGTTTTAACTAATAATACGCTGATTAAATCAGATTTTCCTGAGTTAAAACCCCCAAAAGGGTTGTTAATGGGTCTTTAAAGGTTTGTTAAAGATTGTTGTTTGTTTATGGGGTTTCAAATTTTTTAAAGTTTTTTTTGTGTGGAATGTCTTGAAAAATGTTACCGAAAATGTTTCAACCAAAATTTTGTGAAGAAGGATTTGGAGTTTTTGCTTTTAATAAGTTTCTTAATAAATGGATTCAAATTTATAGGTTAAGTGCAACATAAAGAATGTGAATGGACTTGTGTCTTTCCGTTTTTTTTAAAGTACAGGTACAACATTGCAGTTAAATGCTAAGTTTGCATCTGGATTAAAATCAGTATGAATAAATATTGATTTTAGATCTGACCGTGACCAAATACATAGCTTTCTGGTACCTTTCAACACAGACAATTCCGCAAAGCTTTCACATAATTTTGGGAAAGCGTGTGGTTTAATTTTAACCCTTGGGAAAACCCAATAATGGAGTAGGTAATTTTCGATTTCAAACCCAAAAATGGCGGTTCTCCTTACCCTTTAGCCGACAGGTAAACCTGGTAAAACATCTTGCCCGTTCAAAAATTGACTCTATTATTAAGTAAAACTTTCAAACAATTTTTTTCTAAAAAAAAATCAACAATTTGTTTAACTTTCACTGATAAACAAGTATTTTGATACTTCTTCTAATGCCTATCTGTAAAAACCAGTTTGATTGAGGGCTTTAAAAATAGCTTTCTCCGGGGAAATCAGAATATAAAGAAGGTGAAACATATTCAGATCTACATGGAAGAATAAAGTAGATCTGAACTTTAGACTACCTTAAAAAATTCTCATCTTATATCACCCTTAATTGACAATGGACAGTTCCAAATCAGAAAAACAGGAGAAGTCCATTAAAGAAATTCCGAAAGTTAAGGGCTAGGCGGCTTTAGGGAGCATCTGTCAGTCAAAATTTTTGTTTGCAGAAGTCATTATTGGTGACCTGGTTTATTATTCAATTTCAATAGTGGAGACGGGTGAATGTAGCTCATTAAATCCTGCTTTGTTCATATTTTTGTATGCCTTATTATGTAAATAATATAAGATGTGATTGGAAAATCAAATACAGGTTTGTTCAGTATCTTAAATTTAGACAGATTTTTTTTTTTTTTACTTTTCAAGAAAATGAGGGAAGGAATTGTCCTACTCACCTTGGCATCAGGGTTTTAGGTATCACTTTGAAAATTTTTTTGTGGCAAATTTGTAAATTATTTTTAACCACGAGGGGAATTACATGGGAACTTCTCTTAATTCTTACAGGGTAGTGTTATTAAGACTGCTAAAATCTGGGCTTGGAAATATTTTTAAAGAGTATTAGCAAGGGCGTATCGCACATTTGTCCATGGCCAATAATGGCTCAAATTATATGAAAATAATCACCCCTTTGATCATGGAGGTGACAAAAAATTACTAATCCAGCCCCATTACGTATAAATTGAAAAATTTCTTTGGCTATGTTATGAAAATATGGCCGTTGTCACACAAAAACCAACATAATGGGTTTTGCGACCAGCATGGATCCAGACCACCCTGCGCATGGTCCGCGAGTTTGAATCAGGATCCATGCGGTTCGTTTAAACCAGCCCTACATTACAAGTGAGGAAACTGATAGAAAAGCATGGATCCTTTACAGAAAAGGCCCCTGCGCCAAAATGTCTGGATCCCTGCTGGCGCAAAAACAACATTGTATATATTTTATATAGTTTTAAAAAGCAGATGTAATTATGTTTTTGATACAAGAGGGTGATTTTTTATATAATTTGACTATTTATGGGATAGAATTGTGCTGAACCCTGTGCTTTAAACCCCTTTTTGTAAACTTAATATATTCGGGTTTAAAGGGTTTTTCAATGCAATTCAGTTGTTTTATAACTTTATGAAAGGGAAAATAGGGAGCAATTTTTGGGTCTTTATCCCTCGACTTAAAATTTTCAAAATTGACTTTGTGTCTAGCACTTAAAAACAGAATAATAATATTTGAACGCCCACCATGAAACCACAAACCCGTAAATGTCATTTAATATGACGTTAAAAAAACGTTACATTTGACCGCGTCACGACAAAAACCAACATAATGGGTTTTTGCGACCAGCATGGAATCCAGACCAGCCTGCGCATACCGCGCAGTCTGATCAGGATCCATGCTGTTCGCTTACAACCCTATTACGTATAAGTACAGAAAGATGGCAAACAGCATGGGATCCTGATCAGACTTGCGCGGGATGCGGCAGGCTGGTCTGGATCCATGCTGGTTTCGCAAACACACTATGTTTGGTTTTGTCATGACGCGGACTCATTTTCATTGACGTTCAAAAAAAAAAAGTGAATTTTATCCTTGAAAATGTTGAATATATATACATGTATATATATATAGCTAACAAGCAAATTTTCAAGTTTTATTTTAATTAATTTAAAAGCTATTGAATTGAATTTCTTTAAGAATTGAATATGTCTTGTTAAAATATGAGTAACGTTAAGGGTCATTTTTCATGGCGGGGTTCTTTTTGTGTTTCCTCCGTTTACAAGGGCATTTATGGGAAGCAGTTATAAGCTATATAATATTTAAAAAATAATTACAACCAAATTTCTCCGCCAAGGATCCTAAAGATATATACTTTAAAAACAGATTAGTTGATTCTTGCACAAAAATCAGTAAGTTGATTTTTCATTCTTCAGTAACAAATTAATGTTTTTCCTTTTGGTGAACATTCCTTTTTGTTAACTTTGTCCAGGTTTACTGGTAAAAACTATGTGATATATCACTATTCCTTATGCATGCATTTTTTTCATCTTTAATCAAGTTTTTATATAAAAAATTCATTAAATAAATAAACAAAAAAAACAACAGTATAAAATGTCTTGTTATTACATTTCATATTGTTTCTGTCTGATTTTGGTTTTTTTTAATTTTTAGCTCGACTATTCAAAAGAAATGAAATATTGTTTTGCCCCGGCGTCTGCGCCCGCGTCGGTTTTTGGTTAAATTTTTTGTAAATTAAAATACTCAATTATTCCCAAAAGTTTTTCTTGAAACTTAAATTTATTTTATATTTAACAAGGTACTCAGTTTTAAACAATTTGGGAAAAAATTCGGGCCTAAAAATTTTGACAAAAATTTATCCCCCCTTTGGAACTTAAAAAATTTTTTGTTAAATTTTTTTGAAAAGGAAAATTTTAACCTCGATTTGCTAGAGATTTTCAAAGAAATTAAAAATTTCTTATTTTTAGTTAAAAAGGGACCCTTTTAAAATTTTTAAAAATTGGATAAATTGTAAAAATTGACAAAAATTTTGGCCCCCTTTTTAAATTAGAAAAAATTTTGGTTTAAAATTTTTTTTAAAGTCAAATATTCAATTATGGTTTAGATATTTTAAAAGAAACTTAAAAATACTTATGTTATAGTTAACAAGGTACATCAGATTGACAAGTTGGATAACTCTGCCTACACAAAATGACAGAATTATGCCCCCTTGGGAACTTAGAAAATTTTGGTTAAAGTTTTTTTGTAAAGTCAAATATCTCAATTATTGCTTGAGATATTCACTTGAAATTTAATACTTTTTTTATAGTAACAATTTTACATATCTCTATTACTATTAAAAGATATTTATTTAAAACTTCGAACATTTAGGGTCAAATTGTAGGGTCACTGACAAAGCTTTGCATTTTTGAGGCTATTTTTTCTCCCCTTTTTTCAACTTAGAAATTTCATGTGGTAAAGTTTTTGTTTGTAAGCCTGTTTATCTCAATAACTACTGAAGGGTTTGTGCCTTTTTTTTGGGACAATTTTATGGCATTTATATTAATAAAGGAGCTGATTTACTTGATAAAAACATCCTTAATAACAAGCCTTTCTACCTTTTCTGATCAAATTTATGTATTCATAGGTAATTAGTATTATTATACTCAATAAAAACACCCTTGTGACATTACCTTCCGAATAGTCAAGCCAATACCTCCTAATAATTAGACTCTCTCTAAAAGGCCTATAACATGAATTTATGAAAAAAAATTAGCCCTTTTGTGAACTTAAAAAAATTTGACATTATTAAGCTCTTTCACTATCAAGCACTTAGAATAGTCGAGCGTGCTGTCCTACCGACAGCTCTTGTTTTCCTGAAAGGCTGTCTCTTTAAAACCTTTAACCCAACACATCTTAAATGGACAGATATGAGACTAACCTGTGTGCAGTACAATTAGCATTTCCCATAAATTAACATTATTAACAAAAGCACATTACAACATGTACAAATATATTTTATTTTTATTCATTTTATACAGAATAAATACATTGCAAAGATATTACATGAACACATTTCTTCCATAATTGATAAAAAATACACATGATTTTACCAAGATGAAAAATAGAAAGGCAAGAATAGTTTGCTATCAAAAGGTTATTTATCTGTCTGAAATTTAGGAATGTAAAAAAATATTTGGTACAAGGACGATTTTAATTACATGTGTATATTAATTAAACATGATTATATTAATGATTCTTATTCCAGTGAATACCAAAAAACTGTGTGCTTTGGTCAAAGCCTCAATGTCAGAATTGCAGGAAACAAAAGTAATTTAATATTTATATTAAACTTTTTTTTTGACCAGTTACATGATTTCAAAGATTATAAGGAAATGTCTTTGTTTAGCAAATCTATCTATATTTGAATATCTTAATGGTAACGGAATTCCATATTTTGACCTGGCATGACCTACATGTATAAACCTGTGATAAATACCCCTCCCCTCCTCTCAGGATTTTATTGAAACTAATGGTAGTACCCCAAAATTAATATGGAATTAACATGTTCTCCACCATAGGAAATTGTGACATTGAGAAAACATAGGTAAAGATATGTTGTGCTCAAATTTGATATTTGAAAATACTGATAATTTCTATACATTTTTTTTTTAAATGTAAAATAAATATCTTTTTAGTATACACAAAAAAGATATATTAAGTTTTGAACACTACACACTATATGTAAACACAGTATGAATACATAGTGTCTTTAAAAAACTGGCATTTAAATTGAGCAATTATAGGAAATGCAACTTTCCAAACATGGTTTGTACAATCTTTTATTCAAATTAGATATATTGGCTAAGAATCTTTAGATTTTTTAAATTTCTGCAATAAAAGTATTTTACAAAAAGATGAGCATAATAATGAGCCGTGTCACGACAAAACCAACATAATGGTTTTGCGACCAGCATGGATCCAGACCAGCCTGCGCATTCGCGCAGTCTGATCAGGATCCATGCTGTTCGCTTACCAACCCTTTTACTAGTTGAAAAACTGATAGCGAACAGCATGGATTCTGATCAGACTGCGCGGATGCGCAGGCTGGTCTGTATCCATGCTAGTCGCAAACCCATTATGTTGGTTTTGTCATGACACTGCTCAATTATATCTTTAACATTTCTACATTATAGGCACTTTACACTGGGTGAATTGTAAACTAAAATAATGACATCGATGTATCATAAATAAGAATATACATTTACAAGTTAGTATAAAAAGTGAATTTCAAATATCTTTCATTAGATAAAGAGAATTGATACTTAAAAACATTCTAAGATTAAAAAAAAACATTATTAAAAGACATTAAACAATGTTAAAGTTATATTAAAGATTTCATTTTATACAAAGCATGTTTATGTGGTGGAAGACTAAATTATCCAAATATAACAAAATACAGGTATCTGTGAATATTTACTTGTATTTTTGTACAAAAGGAAGCACTTTTACTGCAGTCCTCAAAATTTAAACCCTTAACCTACTGAATTTCTTAAAATGGACTTTTCCAATTTCCATTTTGGAACTGTCCATTATATATTTTAGGGAATATCAAGGTGAGAATTTCAAGTTGGCCAGACAACTGTGTAGAGCCTGGTCAGACTGCACAGATGTACAGGCTGGCCTGGCTCTATACTGGTGGAAAACACTAATCACTTTTGCCTTCAACAGGGTAAAGGTGAGTTTATCTTTTTTTTCGATGTCACAAGTCTATGATGTCATTTACTGAACAAAATGTTAACATGATACCTCCTGTATAAGAGATCAGTAAAAAGATATAACAAACAGTTCACTAAAGTTCTATGCAAAAATAAATAACAAAGTTGATAAATACACATACCAGTACAGTTATAAATATGAAAACGGTAAACATTTGAGCTATGAAAAGTTAAAAAATAATATAAATTCAGTAACAAATGTGTGAAAATCTTAATACTTCTCAAGTAAAAAATACATAACATTGGGGTTGTTCAGGATAAATTATAATAAAAAATTTGTTCCATATTCTTAAAGGCCCATTATCCCTTAGACAGGCAATCATTTTTATTGCTCAGAAACTTTTTTATTTTTGGTGTCTTGTTACAGTTTCCAAAAATTTACTCATTTGCCACAAAGTTAAACTATTTGTTGCTTCTTTTGCTCTGATGGCAGTTGGTTTAATTATAGTGAATTAATATTTTGTATGGAAGTCAAAAATACTATTTTGTTTACATTTTGCTTACTTTACAACACATTACAGAAAGTTCAGTCCTAGTTTTTTCAGTTAATAAAACACAAAGACATGTTTGACATTTGAAGATATTTGGAAAACAAGAGCGATCAGTAATCACATGTGTTGCCTCATTATGGCCAATTTCATGTTGGGACAAATTTTGTGACAGACGGACAGACAGACAGTGCACAACTAGACTTGGTACTGATCATTCCTGTAAAGTTTGGATAAAATTGCACCAGTAGTTTATGAGGAGTAGTCCGGACAAGCTTTTGCGTATCTGGCAACACACAGAAAAAAAACACCTTTTTATCAAAGGGCCATAACTCAGCCAAAAATCATTCAACTGGAAAACCCGTGCAATATGTGCAAGGACTTGAGCTACAGATCAATCCTGTAAAGTTTCATTGAAATTGCATTAGTGGTATAAGAGAAGTAGTCCGGACAAACTTTAAAAATAAAAATTATTAAAGGGCCATAACTCAAACAAAAATCATTGAACCGGAAAATGCTGACAATATGCACAACTAGACTTGGTACTGATCATTCTGTAAAGTTTGGATGAAATTGCACCTGTAGTTTATGAGGAGTAGTCCGGACAAGCTTTTGTGTATCTGGCAACACACAGAAAAAGAAACCTTTTTATCAAAGGGCCATAACTCGGCCAAAAATCCTTCAACCGGAAAACCCTTGCAATATGCGCAAGGACTTGAGCTACAGATCAATCCTGTAAAGTTTCATTGAAATTGCATTAGTGGTATAAGAGAAGTAGTCCGGACAAACTTTAAAATTAAAAATTATTAAAGGGCCATAACTCTGACAAAAATCATTGAAACTGAAAATGCTGACAATATGCACAACTAGACTTGGTACTGATCATTCTTGTAAAGTTTGGATGAAATTGCACCAGTAGTTTATGAGGAGTAGTCCGGACAAGTTTTGTGACAGACGGACGGACGGACAGACAGACAGACGGACAGTCAGACGACGGAGAAGTGATCCCTATATGTCGCCACTACTCCGTAGAGGCGACACAAAAATGGATTTCTGAGTAAAAAAATTTTTTTTTTGCATTAATTAACTTAATACTGGCTAATTTCTTGTATCATTTTCAATTAAAAAAAGCCTGTTAACATAATTTAACATAATTAAGCTTATAAAATTTAATGTAGGTATACCTCTGCCACTTCTTTATACAACTTCAAGAAGGTGGCACAAGATTTTTGAACTTATGCTATACATGGCCTTGTGTGCAAAGTAAAATTCTTATCATTTTGATTTCACTCTTAAGATGGTTATAAAAAAAAAATTCAGCCACTTTGAGCATTGCTACGTTAATGACAAATTGCTGACCAGATTCAAACAGATGATATTTTAGCGATGATAAAACTTCACTCTTGCTTATCATGCTCCTCATCAGATTCCTGCTCTTCCTGCTCCTTTGCTCTCTGTATTGCTTCCGCATCCGCTCTAGCGATGTTTTCATAATGAATCATGAACACAAAAAATCCCGTCAACAGGTTCAAATTATCTATAACAATCCTCATCTGGTTCCAGTAAGCCATTCCACGATATGACCAGTACGAGAATTTCATATCCACTAAAATTGTTATCGCACCGATCAAGAATGCCATCGACATGGAAATATCTCTTAGGAAATAACCAGAAATGAAGCACAGTCCAGCACATGTGAAGATTATGGTTAAGAAATATCTCGCGTAATTCCCGCCAGGGATATTTTCAAGAACTGCGCGCTTGTCTTCATAGCTTTCGTTGATTAGATACGCTGATCCGAGGAGGTACGCTGATATACACAGTTCTCCAATCCTGTGTATTAAGTTAGACTGTCGGTTGCTTTTGATGAATGAATAAATCAAGTATACACCTAAACATCCTGCATGTCTGCTTGCTATACGATTCTAAAAGAAAATAATATTCTAAATATTCTGTTATATAACAACAATACTTATTTTACTTGGGTTTAATTATTTCTTCATTTATTCTGTCTTATTGATTATTATTTAAATGTAGTTGTCCAAACTCCAATATATATATTTATCAGTTTTGTATTAACTTAAGGATTAAATAACCCATTAATATACAATAGTTCAATACTAATATAATATTATAAAGAGTGTTCTTTTTATGAAGCCTGTTCAATAACGCATTTTTTCTCTTGTTACTATTTCAAATCTATAATATTCTACAAATGAGCAGAATGTTTCATACATGATTGTGTCTTGTTTATAAATGCCCATTGCATGCTATTTGCTGACCATTTTTTTTTATCACCGCTTTCAATATGCTTCTGAATTATGTTTTGGTTGAATTCAATTATTAAGTCAATGTTATCAATTTTCTTAAAAGTGTATCGATTATTCATTGACAGGAAAATATCAACAATACAATGATATCATTTCTATTGATGACAGCTCATATATATCATACATATATATGAGCCGCGTCACGACAAAACCAACATAGAGGGTTTGCGACCAGCATGGATCCAGACCAGCCTGCGCATCCTCGCAGTCTGATCAGGATCCATGCTGTTTGCTTACCAACTCTATTACAAGTAGAGAAACTGATAGCGAACAGCATGGATCCTGATCAGACTACACGGATGCGCAGGCTGGTCTGGATCTATGCTGTTCGCAAACCCATTATGTTGGTTTTGTCATGACGCGGCTCAAGTATTGATCATTAAATCTGTAGTCATTATACTTACCCTAACATGTCTTGAGTAGTTGAACTGCCTGTTAGTGTATGCATTAATGGTGAGGTATACAAGTACTGAGGAGTATACAAGTGTAGCAAATCTCAGTTTAATTTTAGCTGTCATCATGCACCCGGTGATGAAACAAACCACGGCTATCCCATAAATAAGGTGGGGATGCATTGGGGGATACCTGAAAATTATAAACACTTTGAAATGTTAATTATTGCTAGACATCGGTGAAATTTCAACAAACGCATAATTACGTCCCCCAAACTTTAACCATCTACATAAACAATATGTTTAAGTGATTATTATATAACAACAGCTATTATAATTGTTCTATGTACTTATTGTGGGTTGAATATATAGTCTTTAAAGTGAGGAAAATTGTTAATACAGGATGACTAGAGAGTGAAGCTAACTACAGTCCTATTGCTTTCATGCCCACAGACTGGGGTTGGGGAGAAGGTCCTGCTCCACAGATTTTTGGCTAGTACATAAAAACCCTCAGAGGATATTAAATTTTTTTTTATTTCAAATGAAAATCAGCAAAAAATTTATTTCCAGTCAAAAAATTTTGCCATGCCTAAGATAAATTCTGATATATTTTGTTCTGTGTCACTCAGTCAGAATCTCACTTCTAGAGGATAGACATTGCCCAACTTTGTGACCCTGTCTGGAATTCAGAAAACTAGTAAAATGCAAACCCTATATGGAATATGGTTTACAACTTGTTGAAATTTTATGACAACTGACAGGCCCTAGTGTAGTGTCAGTACAGGCAATCACCCTACACATGAATTTTTGAGCTGGACCACATCTATTTTACAAATTACATAATATACATCTATTATTTGTTCAATATTAATGTTTCTCTACGAAATCACTCAGACTACTTCTAGGGTTAGGTTAGGCTTATGGGATAGACTGCTAGAGGGCAATAGGTTAGGAATTTTAAAACATGGATTTTGCTGCGGACAGATTCAATATTGGCCTAATTGGGGCACTTTGTTTAAATTGCTGCAATATTTTAAAGACCTTCATTTAACCACATTATATTCAACCAAGTTCAAACAAGAAGTGTTGTCACATAAGATATTGATTCTTAATATTTTGTACAACCTTGAGAAAAAAATCTGTATAAAACAAAAAAATCAAGACGAATTTCACCTGTACATATAGCTTGAAAAAATGGGTGGGGTAATGTAAACAAAGAGCTGTCATGTATTGTATACAGGGGAAATGTATGCAAAGAAGTAAAATACTGTAACTACTTACTTCTCCATTTTAAGGGCTCTTTCTGCCAACAGCATGATTAATGATATTGCCTGAACATACGGGAACTTTGCTAAAAGGAACTCTGGAATTGCTCTACCGGCTTTCGAGATGGAGGTCGCCATATTGGTTAATACAAGTTCCGGATTTTCCCACAAGTCGGAAAATTGGAGACCGAAATTTACAGGAACTTTTTGAACAGTTTCACCCGCTTTTTCATCTTTTCTGAAAAGTCAAATATATAACTTTTAATCAGTTATTACTCTCTTGACTTATTGATCTCGTGTTTGTTATGCCAGAGTTGTCTCTGGGACTTAGATTAAAAGTTTAATGAAGAACGCTCTGATTAATTAAAACAAGATCATATTTAAATTATTCAAATAAAGTGTATAATAAACGTTCCTGGTCATATCAATGTTTTTTTCTTTGAAATATTGACATATAAACGATTTCGTGCAACATAAGACTTAAGAAAAATTAAGCCCCCTATCCCACTACCCACCCTCACCATAAGTAGTATAGAATATGATGGTTCCGGGACACTTTGAAGCCTAAAAAAGTGTTTATCTATCAAACCAAAGGGTAAGACAGCTCGACATAGCTTACCCATCAACCCAAAAAGTAAGACAGCTCGACATAAAACCCCATTTTATTGATTTAAGAACACCCTCAGGCCAAAATCCCCCCGGAACCATCATATTCTATACTACTTCATAAATAGAATACAGGCGGGAACCGACGAGTCCTTTTTTATAATTAAAATATATATAAATGAGTTTACAAAAACAAATATATTGTTTAAAAGAACGAACATACACCGATAATGTAAATCCTCAATATGTTACAACAAAAAACGGAAGATTAATGATAAAAGCCGCGTGTGCTTCATGCGGTAAATTGAAATCTAAGTTTGTAAAACAAGGCGGTTCAATAGATATTCATAAAGCTATGTGTCAGCAAACGCTTGACTATTTTTAAACATTAGTGAAATAGTTTATTATTGTTTGTTCATTTTCTTTTTGATTATTGATGTTTAAATGTTTGTATAATATATCATATAAAGGCACTTTCTGTTGTAATAAATGTATGAAATATAAACAATGATAACCACACAACACACTTGTTTTATCTTGATACTGTATATTGTTATAATTCAAACCTGGAATGTAACTGATTACCTCTTTTGGTGGAGGAAGTCCGAAAGGGTCGAAGTAATTATTTCTGTAATAACACACCCAATGTGTACCCGGTCCAATAAAGTCATCTAAATTTATTATCCCGCATTCTTTACTATTAGAAGGTAAATTATTTCTACTGAAGACGCCTTGAAAGTTTTGAATACCAAGTTGTTTTACCCATTGTTCTATTTCAAAGTTAGATAATGGTTTGTTCAGGAATTTTATTTTTTTTTTACCCTGGGAATTCGTCTATATGGAACTCGTTGTGCATCAACCTGTAAACCCTTGCCACTTAATAATGATGTAATTAAAGGTATTCCTAGAGATGCTGCTAACATACCAAGGAAACCACCATCTTGCCGTTGCTTGTTATTTAACTTAATTACCCCGTCATTCATTAATTGTTTTCTTTGCTGTGGTGTAATAAATGGTAATATTTTATTTCTTTTATTTCTTGCTACAGATACCATACCGTTTCCAAGTATTTTACTTACACCAGTGCTAGCCAAACCACTTAATGCTCCAACACCTAAAGGGGCTAATATTTTTGGAGCCAATTTTGTAATAAACGGAATTAAAGTGTTAAGAAAACCGCCTTGACTGCGCATTTGTTCCCGCGATATCTTAATTTCTAAGCCAGATTTATTCTGTTTAGCCCTATCAATTTTATTTATTTGTGTCTGTGTTAAAAGTATTGGGAAAGTACCATTTAAATCTTCATACTTCAATCTTAAAGTATACGGGCATTTATCTCTATATGATTTCGCAAGTTTGTGCTTTTGTCCTTCTGATAAATTTATTTTATATTCAACGTAAGACATTTATATAATTTATATAATTATTTTTTTTTTCATCAAAGACGTCTGTCTTAAACAATAACAATTTCATTTCCAATAGTATTTAATTGAACTGTTTCTTCATACATTACAATGGCATAGACACAAATAGCTGCAGCTGGCGGTACATTTAATTTTGCATCTAATGTAAGATGCTTGGGATCAGATGCAATTTCTTCTTTTTTAAATTCCAAGTTAAAATGAATGAATCCAAACAAACCCTCAAAGTTTGATATATTTAAAAGGGACCCAGTATTTTTATCATTTTGTTTGTGAAAATAATCTATTACATCGTCATATATTCTCGTTATACTAGAATATTCTGTTTCGGGGTAAAAAACACCATTTCCAACTTCAAGACGACAAGATTGCAAAGTACAATTTCTATTATTAGCATTTACTTTAAAAGTATCTAATAAATGAGGGTTTTGTTCTTGTGAATTACTTTTATTAGCTCTTTGTAAATAAACAAACACATGTTTAGGATTCATTACACCAGCTGTTATTCTAAAAATAATATTGCTTTGTTCTATATCAGATGATTGTGTGACCCTTTCTCGAAGATAGTTCCACTTTTTTGCTTTCAAATAATGTTCAGAAATCAAACTATATCCTTCAGCGTTAAAGATTAACCGAGGAACCCATAAGATAAGTTTAGTAACTATAACTCTTCCATTATCAACTCCAGCTGCCCTATGGATTAATTCATCGTCGTTTGTTAATTGTAATGTAATTTGAATTTGGCTAGGGGGCAACATATTTGTCTCTAAACTCCGAAAAAATGAATAATTGTTTAAAGGGATTTTACATTTAATTTCATTACCTCCTTGAGCTAATAATTTTCTTGCAGCAAAACCTTTATTAAATCCAGCCTGATTAGCTCTAGATTCAGCTACATTTGTAGAATCCAAAGCAATTAATTCATTTGTCCCAGTTGTTTCTGCATAATCTTTTGTTAATTCAACTAAATTTCTTACATTCACAACCCTATATAAGTTATAACAATCATATACATTCTTTCCATTTTGTTTTATAACTAATTGATCAATTAATGAAGCTGCATTGTTTATTACAGCAATTTGATCAGCATTATCATAATTAGCTCCGTTTGCCAGTTTATTTATTTTAAAATTTACCTCAAAATACCCATTGAACCAATCATAATATGAAGATCTATCATCTATAGTAAAACTATATCCATTTTTCTGCTGGGTGACGTTATTGTCCAGGATTGTTATTAAAGGTGTATCTAATCGAATAGGTGTTTTTTCATATCTTTCACAGTATTGTTTTGATCGAAACATATATATTATATATCTTTTTTAAATAATCGCCTTCCGGATAACAATTCATTTATTTGTAAATTTATATCTCGTCTTCCTGATCCAGATAACAATTCATTTATTTGTAAATTTATGTCCTCAGTATCCTTCTTTCTTAATTCTTTTACAATTTTATCGCCAACTGGCGGAGGTTGTTTCTTCTTTTTAAATACACCTGTTATTTTATCAGCAGCTAAATTTCCGACTTCAGTTCCCACCTTTTTGGCGCCACTTTCAATAGCAGTTTTACCTACAGTTTCTAATACTTTTTTACCTACAGAAGAAAATAAAGTGTCAAAAAAACCTCCTGCACGCGAGGAGATACCTTCTCCCGTCCAATTATCAACATGAATATATACTCCACTATTTTCATCATATACTTTTTTGTGCATTATATAATTTACATTTCTTTTATAATTAATGTAAAACTTGTTTCTACTTCATTAAAATTAATTTTTCTACCAAACACATCTGTAATATATATTTTTATCGAATTTATAATATTTCTATTAATTTCAGAATAACCAACCCTAATAGGTTCTTTTGTAAAAGGATAAGCTCTTGTTAAATCCGCAGTACTCAATGCATATATCACATCACCAAATTCTCCATCAACAAGTGAATTATCAATCAGATCACAATGTATATAAATTGTATCCACAGAATTAGTTATATTTGGTGTTAAAGCTCCCCATTCTGTTTTATTTACTTTTTTCTTTTTAAAACCAAGAAGTTTACAAAATTCTGACAGTGTAAAATCTAATGAAAAATTATCCATAAGTGATATTAGAATTTTAAAACTACTCAAATCAAATTCTAAACTTATAGGTGCTATGGCAGAAGCACCATCGAAATCATTATTACTTATTAATGTTTCTCTTATGTAATTATTGATATCTGTGTAAGAATAAGAACCATTTGTAAAGAAAATGTCTTTCCATTCCTTACCATTATTATAGCGAATTCTCTTATTATCATATTCATCACTTATATTATGCCAAGAGTAAGTCATTGAATTTATTGAGTCTAATCCAACAATATATCTTTTATTTTTATCTAAAACTAAAGGACGACTAAATCTTACTGTGAATTCACTTGGTGTATTTTTATTATTATTATTATTTCGAACCACTTCAGAACTTAATACAATTTTTTGTTCCATTATATAAAGTACTTTTTATATAATTTTTCATGTTGTTCCGGACTTAATACCTTCAGTTTTAATAATGAATCGATAATGCGAATGCCTTCATTTGTTAACTCTGGATTATTATTTCCAGCATCAATCGAACCACAAATTAACTTTAAATCATTCATTAATTCGTTTGGATCACAAGCACAAATGCCTGATCCTGTTATTACCTTTTTAAATTTCATAGATCTCTTGTTAAATGGTAGTTTTGATTTTTCTGTTAAATCCTGAAATATTTTTCTTGAATGTAAGGAATATGTTTTCTTTTTATCATATCTTTTATTTATTAAATCAATAAAATCATCATCTACCTTTGTGTTCATTACCTCTTTCCCAGTGTTCTTATCTTTCGCTACTAATATATTTTGACCATACAGTTTATGTAGATTAATAGATAAATTACCATATTGCCCATCTCGAGAAACTTTATATGAATTCCTTATTCCTTTATTCAAGGAATGTCTAATTCCTTTATTCAAGGAATGTCTAATTCCTTTATTCAAACCTTTTCCCATATATTTATCTTGTGAAAGAATATCTTTTAATGTATTTCTGTAGTTTATATAATTATCTGCCTTTCTGCGATAAAATTCTTTCGTTTCTTTTTCTTTTGTTGTGAGTGCATGTTTCCTTCTCGTGAATCCTGATACCTTCCTACTATACTTTCTTATATCATCTAATGCACTATCAATTATTTCCATTATTTCTTCACGAGTCATTTTCTCATCAGGATTATCGGACTTAGTATGATAAAAATCAAAAATCTCCTGTGGTGTGTTATATGTATCGTCTAATAAATCTAGATCAACCTGCTTATTTAAATTAACTTTAAATTCTTTCCTCTTATTATCTTCTTCCTCACTACTATTATCTTCTTCCTCACTACTATTATCTTTTTCCCCTAATGAAGGCGGTGATTCAATTGTAATTGGAGGGGGTAATGTTCCTGGTGCTTCTTCTTCAAACAATTTTAGAGCTTCAGCTCCTTGTATCTTTTTTAGAGCTTCAGCTTCTTGTATCTTTTTTAGAGCTTCAGCTTCTTGTATCTTTTTTAGAGCTTCAGCTTCTTGTATCTTTTCAACAAATCGCCTCGGAAGTAATGCCAATTCGTCTTTTAGACCAGGCAATGCTTTTAACAGACTAAACAATGTTTCTTTTTTTTGATCTTCTAAGGTTTCTTTTTGATCTTCTAAGGTTTCAGTGATTGGTTTGTAAATTTCTGTATACATTTCCCTGCTTGCACGCTTTCTTATTTTATCTTCAATAATTTGATTACGTATATGTTTAATTTTTTGTTCAGATTCAATCTTTTTTTTTGTCATTTCTTTTAGTTTTGATAACATTTATATAATAATGTAAGATAATGTATGATAATGTAGGATAATGTAGGATAATGTAAGATAATGTAAGATAATGTAAGATAATGTAAGATTAGTTATATATAATGGAAATTCCTAATTATGAAAAATATAGAAAATCAAGATATTATGATAATAACTTTAAGCAATTATATTCCTATATGCCAGACTCATGTTTTAGAATGCTTATATGTGGATGTTCAGGATCAGGTAAAACAAACACTCTTATACACATGCTAAGGGAACCATTAGTTTATTACGATAAATTATACCTCTATTCAAAAAACTTGGAACAATCAAAATATCGAGACTTAATAGATTCTTTCAATGCAATTGCCAAAAAGATTAAAGTAGAACCAGAGGATATTCTATACTTATCAAATTCAGACATCATTGATCTTGATGATATTGACTCATCAAAACAAAATATAGTAATATTTGATGATTTTATTTGCGAAGATCAAAAAGAAATAACAAAATACTTTATGCAAGGACGTCATAAGAACTGCTGTGTTATCTATTTGAGTCAGTCTTACTATAAAACACCAAAGGATATTCGGATTAACTGTTCACATTATATTTTATTTGACAGTCCAAGTAAACGTGAAAATGATATGATTTGTAGGGAACAATTAATTGATCGGGATTCTTACCAAAACGCAACAAAGGAGAAATATAGTTTCTTGTATATTGACAAACCAAACAAATTTTGTAAAAGAAATTTTACTGGGGAAATTACTAGAGATAATTGAGGAATAAATTATATATAATGGGAATTTTTAATAATGTTAAACAAAGAAACCAATCAGAAAGCATCAGTAAGATCAAATTTGATCTTGACCTGACTGACTATGCAAGTATAAGTCAATTTAAAAAACTTAAACAGGAAATGGAATCGTATCTTAATAGAAACTCAATAGAAAACAATAAAATGAATAAACCGTTAGATATGGGTGGCAATGAAATAATCAATTTAGGAAGTCCTGACAAACCAAATGATGCAGTTTCAAGGAGATTTGTTTATAGAAAAGTTCAAGATTTAGTTTCAAATTATAACCTTGAATCTATCAAAGAAATACAGAAGTTACTACAAACTGAACGCGATAATATCAAACAACTAAAAAAAGACCTTGATCAGAATTCGCGTACAATAATTGATTTACATATCATAATTGGTGATGAAATATCAAAAATATCAAAAGCACTCGACGAATCAGATGAACACACCAAACAAGAATTAGCTAAAAACATTAGTATTGTTCAAGAACAGATAAAAGAATTAACGGAAAATATGATTAAACACGATGAATTGAAAAAGAGTATTACCGAAGCTGAAAACAAATTAAAGAATATGTATAAATTAGAAATCAGGACAGAAATAAACAACCTTAATGATGCAACAGCGAAAAGAAATAAAGACCTATTGGATAACTTTTTAAGTAAATTTGCTGAATACAAAGCCGAGCTAGAAAAGTCTGCTTCTACAAGAAGTGATGGTCAAGATTTTAAACTAGATGATCTTAAAAAGACCATGGAACATTTTAAAAGCCAACTTCAAAATGTAGTTGATAGTGTTGATAAGCGTCATAGTGAAAATTATAAATCACTGTTTGATTTAACAAAAATCTTGGAAGACAATATTAATAATTTGGACACTAAAATTACAAAAAATATAAATTCTTTGGGAGAGGCTCTGGGTGAAATAAAAACAGGCACAACAAAGAGACTCGATGATCTAGATGTTGTTACTACAAAGAGACTCGATGATCTAGCTGAAGTGATTCTTAAATTTAAGAAAGGATATAAAAAGTTAGAAAAAAGAATTACAACAGTAAGCCGTGAAGTGTTTCTTTTTGGATATTATAATAACAAACAACTGCATGTGAGTATGGATTATATAAATATCGAGGGTTTCAATATGGAAGTTTATGATTTTGAAGATAAACAATTAGCAAGAACTATAGAGGGCAGTAAAAATTTCTTCATAATGTTCGGAATAATAGCTAGCAGGATTATAGATTACAAAAATTTCATAGCATTAAATCCTGATAATAAATCAGAAGACATACTTGAAATTTTAGAGGACGGAGAGTATGTTCTTGAAATAAATATGATCTTTGACAATGTTAATGTTCACTCTACTGTTTATAGTCCTTTAATAATGATAGTCTGGCAGCATGAACATGGCATAAGTAATCATAGCATTTTTCCTAAAAAAGATGATTCATTGCATCAGTACAATGATAAATTTAAAACGAAATTTAAAAAAGGGGATATCATTATATTTTTTACTAGAAATTATAAAGAATGGACTATTGAAGCTGGAAGTTATGCAAGATTCTATCTAACAAATTAATATAAATGGGTATTTTTAATAATATAAATGAGAAAATAAATCTCCGTTATACAAAACCGAAATCTCCTTTATTCCTGTCATCAAATACTGAAGATGGCGGATTATTTAAATGGATAGTTATAAATAGAAGTCAGTCTTTAATTCAAAATGGAAATAAAGTAGAAATTAAACAAAATTGCACGCTAATTGTAATAATTGATGCGATAAAAGTTAACAAAGGACAATGTGGATTGTTATTGAAAGATAGAAACTCGAAAATTCTTCAGAGTTATAAGACAGAGAACAACAGAAGGAATGAATCAGTTTCAATTACCTATGCTGATAAATTTAAAACAAATGATGAGATTTTTATCGAAGGTTTAAATGTAAAGAATATTCAATTAACAATTTATGGAGCTTTGTCCTGATAAGCTAGAGTATTGATGCCATTATCAAGAATATATCTTTTATCATCATAACATGACAAAGATATTTTATTTACAACATAAGAATATATATCGTGTTTATTTGACCGAATAACTTTAAATTCGTGATATTTTTGAGTTGAATCAAACAATGCCTCCTTATAATTATTATGTACTATATTTTTCTTTACAACGCTTTTCTTTATGCCTTTGCATTTCTTAACGTTAACTTCATTTTCTAATAAGTATGAATACATTTTAGACCGAAGTCCGACAAATTCAACTATAGGAATTCCAGCGGCTTCATCTTTAAACTTTCCAATTACTTTTTTATTTGCATCAAAATAAAACTTTGATTCTGGATCATAATCACTGTTATCAAATAAGTCTTTATCCTCATTAAAATCTGCATAAGCATCTTCTGTTTCTATTTCATAACAAAGCGAATCTGTATCAGTAAAAAGGAGTTTACATTTTTGGTAATTGTACTTTTCTAAAATGTAGTTATAATGAAAATCATACATTAAATATTTTGATAAGTCAAGAATACACATTCCTAAATAGGTTGGCCTATTCAATAATAATGTTTCTTTTATTCTATTGATACCATATAAGCTTTTGTTAAACATTGTTGCAAATTTAAATGAAGGTTTTGCTATGTATTTCAACAGCACATTTTCATCATGAGTTAATTTTATGTTAACTCTTTTTCTTAAATTTTCCATTGTTTTGCCGAAAACGGAATTATTCATTAGTTTGAAAAAATCCTTTTCAAATGGATTCTTTGCTTGAGATCTTTTCTGCGTGTTGAAATCAATGTATTCTTTCAACCAAGGACTTTCATCAAAAGTCAACACTCTGTGAATCTTTGTTATTTTCAACCCGAGTTGAACATATAGTTCGAGATTTCTATGGTGGGTCACGTAGTTTTCTTTTTTCATTAAAGTTGGGACAAGCTTACGTACATTACTTTTTCCTATATTAAATTTGTTTTTAATGTTATTACTATACTTTGAAAGCCATTCATCAGGTATAACAATCTTTTCAGGAGCTAAAGGATAATCATTATGAAGATCATGCAATTCATCCGGATATTCAAAGTCGCATTCTATAATGAAGTTTGTTTTACCTTTTGCGATTAATTTATTATATTGTTTCTGAGTGATCCACTTAAAATTCCCAGAGGGTAAAGGCTGGCTCATTGCCCAACCGTAGAGGTTGTTCGCATCTAAGTACATTATGCATTTAGATGGTAAATCCTTATCATAATCTTTCATATACTTATTGTTTGCTTTGCTGTAACGATTAGCAATATAACTTATTCCTCCTCTCTGACCTTTTTCAATAAAAAGATGAATGTCAATATCAGAAATTAAGTCTAATTTTATTCCTGTCATTTTCAACATTGCATCCCAAGCTAAACCTGGGCTGCTAAAATAGTGGCAAGGGTCAAGCTTGTAGTATTCCAAACATGTCTTTCTAAAATTTTCAAAAACATCAGCTAAAAGTAAAACATCCGTTTTCAAATATAGGTCATGATATTCTCCCATTGTTTTTATTTTAAATTTTTCCCAAACATTTTTAGCATGGGTGTACTCGCTGTCAGATATATGTGCCTCATTTAAAACAGAATAAAATTCTTCTTGAGAGGGTAACTTTGTTTCTTCAAATTTCTCAAAAGAATCCATGAAGTCATATGGATAAACACCTTTTGTTTTGAGTAATTCATAATTCAGTAAGTTATCAAATTCTTGAGGTAAAAACTTAAATTCTGGAATATTTTTCACTAAGTTATCTAATGACTGCGACATAAATTGAAAACTATCAATGAAAATCAAATTGCTTATCATAAATGCCATATATTTTTCCATATTGTTAGGAATAACATCAATTTTCTTTTCAAATTTTCCTATTTGTTGCATAATAAAATGACTATCATAACCTCTTAAATTGTGAAATATAACAGGAATTTTGCGTGTCAGTATAAAATTAATATTACACTCTGAGTGAGCACTTCCCCTAAATTTTCCCGTTATATGGCAATGGTCACGAACTCGAATATCATCTTTTTCATATTCTTTTCCGCAGATATTACAAGAAGTTTGCTTTTTGAATAACGCCTCATCTTCTTTTGTCATTTTTAAAGGTTTGTTAAAATATGCTTTCAAAGTGTCCATACAATATTCCTCTTCCTTAAGAATAGCTTTAATAAATTTATAAACTGCATTTGGTCCTCTGTAAACTTGAGTTGGTCTAGTATGTTTATCGTCGTAACAACAGACCAATTTATAACCATATCCACAGTCTATATGCTCTTGATATGGTTCAGTAAATGAGGATTTGGATGATGGTAAAGCAGTAGTTACTTTTCGAGTTATAGACTCAAAATCAGCATAAATTACAAAAGGTGCCAATAATTGTTTGTGATAATTTTTGAACTTAACTTGTGATCCCTTTTTTGGCATTGTAATAGCTTGAGTACCATTAATAGCTAAACAGTTTGGCCTATGTTCATTTAATATTCTTTCCTTGGAAAAGCATTGTAGGCAGGATTTACAGAAATGTTTTCGATTGGCATGTTTTGTTTTGTTAAAGAGTAATCGATTAAAATCTTTTATCCAAACATAATGCGTTGTTTTACTTTTGGAAAGTAATAACATATCGCACTTGTCTGAATAATTATATCTGGATATGTATAACGGAAATACTTTTTTGTTTTCGTAACCAAATATATTAAATGAAATATTATTCCGAATTTCTATTTTGGGTACTTGATTTATTGTGACAGGGAATTTTATTTCAGTATAATCTAATTCATCTACATGCCCTCTATAATTACTAACCCTTTCAGAATGTGTAGTTACAGGGAATTTATAAGCTAAATGACACCATCTAAAACATTCTTTATCTTTATTTTTTATATTAATTAATCCTTTCTTTGCATTCTGTAATTCTTTGGGTAATTCAAAGTAACTTGAAGCAGAAAGAGGTGTGTATTTATATCTGTTGATATAATGTGCATCAACTGATTCTATTCTCCATCCACTACCTTCTGAAATCCAATTACCAATCTTATTTATTATTTCATCAAAGTCATGTCTTAAAGTGTCATTTAATTCAGATTTATCTATGATAATTGAAGGTTTTGAATGAAAATAAGCTGATTTGTAAATTATATCTTCTTGACTAATTTTCGCAAAAGTTATTTTTAAAAGAACATTTATTTTTATGCCTTTTAAATTGCGAAGTTCTAACTGAAGTAATTCAAAAGCATCTTTTAAAGTGAAATAAAGTTGATTTTTCGGATCATATTTATATGAAATTTTAATTTCAAATTTCTTAAAATATTGATTTGGAGATCGCTCAATTTCCATATCTATATTTTAGTATTAGAAAATATCTTTAAGCACAATCTTTACGCATATCTAAACTTATATCTTAAAAGAAGAACAAAAATAAAGAAACTTTTTATTATAAAGTAGTGCGTTTAATAAACGAAATCTTTTTTTTTCTAAATAAGATTATATAAAGAGATGGGTGAATACAATAACATTAACTTATATAGTAAATTGTTTTTTAACAGTATTAGCGATGAGTTTTACTTTATCGACGAAGTGTTAAGAGTAAAACGATATGAGGAAAAAATAAAAATGAATAAAGACTTTAAAAAAGGGATAGAAAAAGCTATTAATTATTGTAAAGAAATTATAAGCTCTTGTAAACAAAAGAAGGTCGAAATCGGTATAGATAAAGAAAGAATGACTCCTATATTAACGGAGATACTTGATAGCAGCGAAATAAATATAGCGAAATGTCATGATAACAAAGAACAATTTAGCTTATGCAACGTTATTACCGATTTAAAAGAGATATGTAAGAAATGCAAAGCCGCCTTAAAAGGATATGATGATTTTGAAACACAATTAAACGATAGTATTGAATTATATTCTCGATATTTAGAAAGTTTAAAGCGCGAGGATTAAGTTGCGAGGCTAGTTTATTCATTTTTTATTCTATTATATTATTATATAATGGAACAAAAAATAGTTTTAAGCATTTTAGTATTAGAAAATATCTTTAAGCATATCTAAACTTATATTTAAAAATATGCCCATTAAATTTTGCTGTTCCGGTCTTTACTCTGTTTAAATTGTTACAGCACATTGATATTAAACCAGGATTGACACCAAGATCTTTAGATGCGGCATAAATTGAAGGATAATATGAATCTTCACCATCTCCGTTTGGAGGTATATAAGTTGCTATAACCGGTTTAGGGTTATTACGATAATTATTATGATTAGGTCTTGGACAATCGCATAAAATATCACTATTTTCCTCTACAGGAAATAAACAACCGCAACTCCATTCATAAAGTTTTTTTGTTCTAAAAAGGTAAGGCTCTATAATTGTTTCTAATTTAAATCGTATATTTTCTTTTACTTCTTCTTTAGTTAATTTAGTAATATTGGCTCTTAAAATGTTTCTATTCTTTCTAACTTTATTAAATAATATTGGTAATTTTAAGAGTTCTGATTTTTGTATATAATATGCAAAAAAATCGCATTTTGTATCCATACTGTTATTTAATCTATTCATTATATAACATGCTTAAAGAAAAAAACTTCACATTTTTACAACGCAAGCTAACGCAAGCTAACGCACTAGCTATAAAAGATATTTTAAGAGGTTTCTTTATAACCATTTAGCTTATATTCTTTCATATAAATTTCCAAAGGTGTTGTATAATTTGTATCTTTTTCTATTTCTAATAGTTTTGTAAAGATATCTTCGATAACTTTCTGTCCATCATAACTTGTGGAGGTTACCTTCCCAATCCGCGCTTCAGTAATTAATTGTTTAACTTTTTGATAATGTAATTTTAAAATAGTTTTTTTGTCTGCAACTTTGAGTTTGTTAGCTAATATAGTAACTACTGAAGGTAAAGCTCCTACTAAAGCTACAAATATAGGTATGGCGGGAATAAGTGCAAGTGCAGTTGAACAACCTAAAATACCTGCTGTTATTTGAAGTCCTACGCTTACCCTTCCACAAAATTTATAACTTTTTCTATATGCTGATGCAAGTCTTGTTAAATAATCTATTAGTTCATCAAGATTTTCAATTTGTTTACTCATTATATTATTTCAGCATTTATTATTTTTGGCATCTTTATCCAACTATTGAATTTATCAGAATAACCTTTCCATTTAACTAGTGCTTGTTTTTTCTTATAGTCACGCTTTATAACTTTTTCTATTCTAAAAACTTCTTGTTTAGTTGGCATCAGTTCTTGTTCATAAAATGAACCCTGGACCAGCTCATTATTTAAATCCCTGATAGTATATGTTCTTGGGTTTGTATTTTGAATTCCATCAATTGTAAATATTTCTTCTGTCCAATTTGGTGTATATCCTTTTTCAAAATGTCTCTTAATTTTACTTAAACGAACACGGTCTCCAATCTTAAATTTAGCCTTACTTTTTGATACTTTTAAATCACCATATAAATTAAAATAAACATTACCTTTATTTAACTGTTTGCTCGCTTGTTTAGGTGACATTTTTATACTACTATGTCTTGTGCTGTTGTATTTTTCTAACATTTTTGGTAAATCATTTAAATAAGTATAAGTATTATTAGAGGTGAAGTATTTCCACATTATTCGCTTCAGGGATCTATTGAAACGTTCGATAACCACAGCTTTGCCTTCATTAAATGTGTGGTACATGTTTATTGTATTTTTATCTAAGAATGATTGAAAAGTTTTATTATAAAATTCCTTTCCTTCATCAACCCACAAATTCTCTGGTTTTCTGCCACCAGAAACTATTTCATTAAAAGCCTCTGTAACAGAATCACCAGTTTTATTTTTTATCGGAACAGCCCAAGCATACTTGCTAAACACATCAATAACTGTTAATAAGTATTTTATTCCTTTGTTATCTTTAGAAAAGGCTTGCATATCAACTAAATCAGCAGACCAAGTATCATCTACATCATTTACTATAACTCTCCGTTTTGGAAACTTCCGTTTGATTGGTCTGTGTAATTCATTGGCTAATTTAACGTTCCATGTTACTTCGGGGGTAAGTCGCATGTTGCGCTTATCAACTGCCAACTGCTTTGCCCCCTTCTTCCGTTTTTTGAATTTCGTGTTTGCCCCAAACCAAGTTTATATTTCATATTTATAACAGGCTTTACTACTAAATTTTTTGCTAGTTTTTCACCAATAGTTTTTGATTTAGTTGTCTTTAAATCAGATAACATTTTCTTATCACACTCACTTTTACTTAGACCACTATCGTAACAATAGTCATGATTCATACATACTTCATCTAACTGATTAACGGGTGATCCATTAACCAGTGGGTTACCTGGTCCGCAATAGTTATATCCAGGAAGAGTTAAACCTTTTTTAGGCAACAAAGGTAACATAGCTTTATGAATATCTATTGAACCGCCTTGTTTTACAAACTTAGATTTCAATTTACCGCATGAAGCACACGCGGCTTTTATCATTAATCTTCCGTTTTTTGTTGTAACATATTGAGGATTTACATTATCGGTGTATGTTCGTTCTTTTAAACAATATATTTGTTTTTGTAAACTCATTTATATATATTTTAATTATAAAAAAGGACTCGTCGGTTCCCGCCTGTATTCTATTTATGAAGTAGTATAGAATATGATGGTTCCGGGGGGTTTTTGGCCTGAGGGTGTTCTTAAATCAATAAAATGGGGTTTTATGTCGAGCTGTCTTACTTTTTGGGTTGATGGGTAAGCTATGTCGAGCTGTCTTACCCTTTGGTTTGATAGATAAACACTTTTTTAGGCTTCAAAGTGTCCCGGAACCATCATATTCTATACTACTACCATATCCCATTTGCATTAAATTATTACATTTGCGTACTATACATAATTATGAAATTACAAATATGTGCGAAAAAAAATATCACCAGGGTCCATATAACATTAATCAGATAGTTACTACATGTCACTGCGTATACCGACGACACTTGTAAGACGTAAAAACGCATTTCTGAGCCTTAAGAATTATCTGTCTAGTAATGAAAACCTCGCAGTAACAATAGACTTTTTAAAGCGGGTTTTCATGAAGTTCATACAGGATTTTATCAAAATCATGCACGTAATGCACGTAAAAAACACTGCCTGTTGTGAACTGTAGTAATAATACGAAATAAATTTACTCAAACTTATCATTATATAATTACACTTATTAAATACATGTATAGGCCTACCAACTGAAAAAAAAGTATTTACCCATTTATAGCATCTTGATTCTTTTTCCCAGTCTTTTTCATCTTTAACCTCTTTTCTAATCCACTTCTTGCAGTATCTGACTCTATACTAACACCGTGGCTATTCTATGCATTCTCAGGTCTTCCCGGAAGTTGATGAAGGAAAACATAATGAAATATCCATCACACATCTCGCACCCGCAGGCATTTTAAAGTTATAAAATGACGGTTATTATTAGCGATTGTCTTTTTGAAGATGTTGAATTCAATTTATTGAACATAATATGATTAATTTGAACAGGCATAAGTGACATATCTGGACAAAACAAGTTGTATGCTAGTGTACATGCATTTATTTTGCCATCTTATCCTGTGTACTTAGTTTTGAAGTCATTTAACGGAAACATAAAAAAGAGTTAATTATAATACCTAGAAACAAACTAAAAAATGGAAAAACAACACATCCCCGTATGCACGAGCACGCACAAACACTTACACAAACAAAAAATACCCCCACCCCCAAAAAAGAAAAAAAAAACAACGAATGTATACGTGCCATCTTAATTAATAGCATTTACTATAGAAACTTCGTTGTTTTCCGTTGTGTTGTATTCATTGTTTTATTTATGCAACGGCCAAAAGTAATTGCACGTATATTGTTATTTACAGCGGTAACCTGCATCTTTGCAACTATAGCCCCTTAAAACCAATTGTAAACTATGTAATGTATTGCGATACTGTACAAGAACGAGACGACTTGCCGTTGTTTGACAGTTGCTGATTGCACCATCAGCGTAATTTCTGCTGGACTATGGTCCGTTATGGTAAGTAACTACCTTAACGTAAAAATTAAGCAAGACCACCACCACCTCTTAGTTAACACCCTCCTTGCTTTTTTCGTCAATTCCAAAGTTCGACATCGAGGTGAACACCATCGTTTTCAATTCAATGAAATGTGTTCGTGTTCGGATGGACTAATACACAAGTCCATTGTCCTCTTTATAAATATTACCACAGTTTTTAATATCTTACTGTAGAAAGGATATATTATTCATTTTAATTTCCCCAGAAGCGTACGAGGACTAATTCTTCCATTTAAAACACCATGCAGAAATAGATGTCGTCTGTTTTCATAGGTTATTTCCATCAATCCTGTGTTGGCCTTTCTTTTTATCTTACTATATCGGTAACGTAACCGTTTTACGGGCAATAACGTATCGACTGTTCTAGAATCCAAATAATATTCCAACCCTAAAATGCTGCGTGTACTGTGCTTGCAAATGTTACTGTATTTTCAAATGTTTGATTCTTCTTTTCCCGCTTTGTGAGAGTTTATACACCATTTTCATAGAATGTCTCTGTACGATGGCATAAAGGGGCCATCAGAAATATTTAATCTACCACGTGAACACGCGATAGCTACTACATGCGCACGCGATTGCTACCACGTGCGTACGCGTTAGCTACTATAAGTGCGCACGCACAAGCTATTACGTGTGCACGTAATGATTGACCAACGTTTGCACATAGCTATCGCATGCGCACATAGTAATTATTGCGTGCGCACGTAGTAGCTATCACGTAGCCAGTACAAGTGAGCTTCTATATCTAGATAAATATTTATTTATGACATAATATACATACAGCATGTATAATACGTGTCAATAATGGGAATATGAGTGGCACTATTAACATCCTCTATAACACGTGAAGAAGTTGCAATGACAATGTTTACCGTATCTTCTATTCCTGTAATGTAAAGGTTTTTTCAACATTTTACTAAAATACCTAGAACTTACAGAATGGAAGTGACAACAAATACTTTTTTTTGGGTATTAGTTACTCTTCACGGTATACCACCTGTAGACAGATTGTCGCAGGCAAAATAGCCAACATCATGTATTGGGGGGGGGGGTGATAATTCATGCTTGCAGAGCACTGCTTTCTTAAAAAAATATGTTTTATAACTCGGAAAAGTGAAATTATGTTGAAAATTACCACTGGGAAAATTGCTTGGTTACCTACTTACTAATGATGTAAAATGGATCATGTTCAAAGTTTGATAGAAATTAAACCTAAAACACGTGCTGAGAAGCAGACGACATTTCCTGTACCGGCATGTGAATCAGAAATATAAAATAAACACACAATTAATGTTCATATAGTGTACATTTTATTTCTATTACGATATATATAGCTTACAACCAAAACATCATCACAAACAGTTAAATGGCACCTTAAAATGAAGCACTTAAAACAATATTTGAGCCCCGGTTATGAAGCACGTGTCATTTGTAGTTACGCGTGCTGCATCACGGCAGCTAAAAATAGATCAAGAGATCCGGAAGTTGACATGTTACCTATTGAAACTTTAGCTTAATTGTATGTTACCACAGTAAAAGTAATTTTACAATAAAGGCACCCTGATTTATAGCATCGAGTACAATACAACATCAGTGTGAACCATAGGGAGCCGGCACAGTTTTTAGATACCATATAAAATGCTTATATGAACCTGTGAACACACTAGAAAGAAAAATCTAAAAAATCTAAAAAAAAAATCACCATCAAATATTATATATAGACATGTCTATATATAATATTTGATGTTGATTTTTTTTGTGTGTTCACAGATTCAAATAAGCATTTTATACGCTATCCAAAAAACTGTGCCAGCTCCCTATGGTGTGAACAGCTTTTAAAATCGTATCATGGCTCTAATTTTTGATACATATAATTTCTCGGCAGACTCTAACTTGATCTAATATTTGTGCCACTTTATTACAAAAACAAAATTTCCGGGGAGGTAACTAGTGTTGGTGTTTTTGGACTAGATTTAACCAGAGAGTTATAGTATCTGTAATATACATGTATAAATCTCTGACTCAACAATGCCCATTTTTCACTTTTTATTTCACATCTTAACCTTGCCAAATTTAAGCATGTTATTCACAATGTAAACAATTTATCTAAAAAAAATTAAACAATTTTGGTACCAACTGTACCAATGCTGGAGAGGTCCATTAAAGCTACATGCCTCCAGAAGAGTAAAAATATTTCAATAAAATCAAACTTGAGACAAATGTACTAAGATGTTAGAACAAGAGCTGTCCGTAAGACAGCGCGCTCGACTTTTTTATTGCTTGCCAATAAAAAAAGTGTTTGCAGTAAAAGGCAATACAAGAATCTATGTGTTCTGTCCGTAGCTGGTCACTTGTCCACCAATCAAATAGGCGAGATAAAATGTGAAATATGCATATACTACTGATTTTAATTTCAAGTACAAAAAGAGAAAAATAACTAGTTGTTTGATACCCTTGAATATTACAGCAATGTTTATATGACATAATTTATGGTAAAGTGAACAAGTGGATAGGAATGAATTTTTTTAGATTTTTTAAGTTTTTTAGTGCTTGCCTATAATACAAAACATTGACAGTTAAGGGCCATAATTCAAATAAAATCTTTGACAGAATTACCTTCTCCTGGACATGTTTGGGAATCATGATTGTAAACAAGTATTCCAACTTTCAAATTAATATCTCAAACAGTTCAGTCAAAAAGTGGACTGGTACTAAAAACTTAACCAAGATTCTAAGTCGATAAAAGGCCTTAATTTTTAAAACAAATCCTTGACAGAGTTACCTTCTCTTGCGTACAGATGGGGGTAATGATGTGAAATAGCATTAAAAGTTTCAAAGCAATATCTCAAAGGGTTAAGGCAATAAGTGGATTTTACCCATATTCAATGTATTTTCTAAGTCAAAAAGGGGCATAATTCTGTCAAAAACCTTGACAGAGTTATGTCCTCTTGTCTGTTGATGAAGGTCGTGATGGTAAACAAGTATGGTCAGTTTCAAAGCAATACCTCCAATGGTTTTGAAATAAAGTGAGGTGGTACAAAAAACTTAACCAAGCTCAATACACTTTCTAAGTCAAAAAAGGGCCATAATTCTGTCAAAAACCTTGACAGAGTTACGTACTCTTGTCTGTAGATGGAGGTTATGATGGTGAACAAGTATGGTAAGTTTCAAAGCCATACTTGTAATACTTCTGAAATAAAGTGGGGTGGTACGAAAAACTTAACCAAGGTGTGACGCCAACGCCGACGCCGGGGCGAGTAGGATAGCTCCCCTTTTCATAGAAAAGTCGAGCTAAAAAGTAAAAAGTTTCAAGTTTCAAGTAATATTTTACATGTTCTGTGTGATTAATGACTGATTTTTCAGTATCTACAGCTATATTTCTACTGTGTTTCTGATGCAGTAAAGGCTATTTATGCATATTTTGACCACTTTTTGGTATTTTACGCGTTTTGTAAGTGCAATTGATAATGTGTAAATTGCTTCGTTTTGGTTACTTCACAATATTACACATTCAAATACATTTTCAAATTTCATGAAAATTAGCATGAATCTGGAGGCGTGCTGCTTTAAAGTGCTCAAAACAGTACATGTATATTACGTGTACATAATAAAACTTATTTTGTGATAGTAACAAACAGATTCAACTGGTCATATTTCAATATCAACTAAATGTACATCAAATTAATAAGAAAAAATACTTTGTAGAGGACAGGTCACACTTATAATTAATAAATGGACACTCAATTAAGTCACATGGATTAGACTGCACCATTTTCAAATTAAAATAATCAACACAGTCACTACTGTCAAATATAATCCCTAAAACTGACACTATTGCATTGCACAATAGTCAATACATCTAAAAAAAGAAGAAAAAAAGAGAGCTAAAAATGCAAATGACACACAAGTTAAATAACTGGCTTTAAAACAAAAATTGAACACTCCTTTACATTTAGCACTATGATTCCTGGTTAAAATCATGCTATATTTCAAAGAAAGATTACAAAGGCCAAAGAAAAAACTTTTTCTTACAAAATCTTTAATTAACATTAACCGATATATATTAACCATACAAATAAATATACAAAAATAATACCTTTATTCCCAACATCAAAGAGAGAGAAAAAAGAAGAGAAAACCTTAACAGATGACCCTATCTCTATAGTAGCATGAAAATAGTAACAAATTAATTAATTTCTTTGGCCTAACAAAATATACATGTATATTGAATATAAGCAATCATGGCACACTCCATCTTTCATACTTGCACCAGCAAGCGCTGACATCCCTTCAATAAAACAGTGGACAATTCCAACTTGAAGAAATATTCTGTTCCAGTCTAAGAATGGAATGGTTGTCATGCACCAACTATAGATAGCACTTGAGTCTTTGGTGTATAGATATAATGTGATAATTGTGCTACAAGTCATCATACTCAGTCTTGTTTCGCTAGCACTATAGCTGTCCGGCATGGTATATATACCTGTAATGTAAAAGGTAAATAAAGAAACATTAAAGGCCTATAACAGAAATGTCATTGTCACAAGGAAAATAGACAAACATTAAAGGCCCAGAACAGTGTCTGGTGAAATATCATTATCTCAAGGAATATAAACAATTATGCCGTTGACCCGTATTTTCGGGGGGTTAACGTCTTAAATTTAAGCCACCGTTTTTAATTTAATAGTAAGTGGAAGACAAAAAACATCAACAGTAAGTTAAAACTATGACAAACAAAAAAGGAACGTTTAAAATACCAAAATAAACTATTTCAATAATAAATCCTAATCTTTCTACTTTCACTATAGGTAGTCTGTGTAGCTCAGAAGCTGTCTCATATTTTCAGGGATTTTGATTGGATGGCCTCGTTTCGGTAGTTACGTTGCACATGCTCAAATTCTATACCGCACTCAAAATATTTCGGGACATTGGTTTAAGCTAGGCATAAGTCGCGGTGATGAATTTTTAGGCGAAGATACGTTTTCAGGTTCTTTTTTGTTGCGGTGTAGTTGAAAATAACGTATAACAAGAGCTGCCAGTAGGACAGCAACGCTCGACTATTCTAAGTGCTTGATAGTAAAAAAATGCTTGATACAATTACCTCCTCCTGTTTACAGGTTGGGGTAATGATGGTGAACAAGTGTGCAAAGTTTCAAAGCCATATGTCAATGGACTTTGAAAATATTTTAACTATAACAAAAACTTTAACGTAAATTCTAAGTCGAAAAAGGGGCATAATTCTGTCAAAATGCTTGATAGAGTTACCTCCTCCTGTCTACAGGTTGGGGTCATGATGGTGAACAAGTGTGCAAAGTTTCAAAGCCATATGTCAATGGACTTGGAAAATATTTGAACTATTATAAAAACTTTAACGTAAATTCTAAGTCGAAAAAGGGGCATAATTCTGTCAAAATGCTTGATAGAGTTACCTCCTCCTGTCTACAGGTTGGGGTCATGATGGTGAACAAGTGTGCAAAGTTTCAAAGCCATATGTCAATGGACTTTGAAAATATTTTAACTATTACAAAAACTTTAACATAAATTCTAAGTCGAAAAAGGGGCATAATTCTGTCAAAATGCTTGATAGAGTTACCTCCTCCTGTCTACAGATTGGGGTCATGATGGTGAACAAGTATGCAAAGTTTCAAAGCCATATGTCAATGGACTTGGAAAATATTTGAACTATTACAAAAACTTTAACGTAAATTCTAAGTCGAAAAAGGGGCATAATTCTGTCAAAATGCTTGATAGAGTTACCTCCTCCTGTCTACAGGTTGGGGTCATGATGGTGAACAAGTGTGCAAAGTTTCAAAGCCATATGTCAATGGACTTTGAAAATATTTGAACTATTACAAAAACTTTAACATAAGTGGTTACGCCGACGCCGACGCTCGGGTGACTGCAATAGCTCTACTTATTCTTATCGAATAGTCGAGCTAAAAATGAGAAAAGAAATAATTATAATTGAAATGACATTGACAGAGAACACAAAAATCTTTTGACATTCAACATTTATTTAACGGTAGTAATTGATAGAAATAAGTGTCGGCGAAAACTTGACTGCTTTCTGGCGAGTCCAATCAAACGCACAAGCTGTCATTCACGACCGGAAATGACGCCACGAAAATATGAGAACCCCCGAAAATATGAGAACAAGTCATAAGGGCCCAGAACAGTTTATGGCAAAAAGTCATTGTCACAATAAAATATTACACACATTAAAGGCATAGAACAGTTTCTGATGAAACGTCATTATCAAATATATTTTTATAAAATATATTTTTATAAAATGAAAGTTATTCTTTAAGGTGTGTTTCACTTTATAAAAAAGCCATTGAGAATTAAGCTATCCCATTGAGAATTTAGCTATCAATTTTCTTATCCTATCCTCATCAGGAAGTCAGAGCAACACTCCTGTCACATTTTTGATATTAACTGGTAGATGAAGATTCCAGTCTCCGCTGTGTGCATTATTTCCAACGAAAGCAGGAAAGTGAATAGAACAACACATTTTCTATAAGAAGCCAATACAAATTAATGCCATTACATTATTTAACATCCTTGTAAGATCTGAACCGACAGGTCTATGGAAAAATCATATAGTCAAATCCGTGAACAAAGATCATCCAAGATAGAGGTAAATCGTGGTCTTTATAGTCAAGACAAAGTGGTCTTTATTTGGAGGATACCTGAATTCATTTTATAACTGAAGGGTTATAAAAAGGTGGCCTCTATATGCAGGGTGATCTTTATTCAAGGTTGGTCTTTAACGAATGTTTGCCTGTATATAGGGCCTTGTAAGATACTTCATTTACTAAGCTAGTACATAAACTGCTGTTATCATTAAAAAGAATTAAATGTCTGAAGACACTTTTTTTAGATCTTTAGCCTGCTGGCAGCAACCAATTCTACCCTTGCAACCAGTGCAGACCAAAATCATGATCAGCACTGTCTGCTGTTTATGAGTCGGTACTAATTTTGAAAAAAATCCCTAAAAATGATGAATGATTTTGATCAGACCGAAAGATGGACAAGCTATATTTAAGATATTTTGCGTGGTAGGAGTTTATCTAGGGCCGTCATTGATGGAAAATTTTGTAGTGATATACCCAGAGACAAATATTGACGATATATCAACATATTGACTTTGATAGTAAATATTAAGAAAAACATTTAAATATGTCTTATAAATTGGGAAAATGGTGTTATGCATTCTTGTATTTGACATTACAAATACTACAAACTAAGTTACATGTATATTTTCTGTAATTTTTGTCACTGACATTTGAAAACAGAGTTTAAAGTTCAAGTTAGCCAAGAAAACTGGAAAAAAAGTGACTTCTCTTATAAGGCAAAATAGAGAGGTATATTCACTAACAGAAATAAATAACTAAATAAATTTTTATTAGCTTGTCTCCATTTTTTAAAGTGTGTATTAATATTGTATCAAATGATGAATATCGATGATGTATAGATGTAGTAATATTCAACGATAGCCCTAAGTTTAACATACAGAGAGAGGCAAGTGAGCTGGTATAAATTATCAATATTCAAAGAGTTACTTACCATCATTGAATGGTAACGATTATCCCATGATTCATTATTTGTAAAATATTCTACGTTAGGATCCAGTCGCTTGTGACCGCCATACGTCTCCGAGTCTGTGTCCAGCACCATTTTATATCTGAAGAAAATTAAATTTTGCCTAATATCATAGCTTGAACAAATCTTTAAAAATAACATAGCTTGAAGAAATCTATAAAAATATCATAGGTCGAAGAAATCTATAAAAATATCATAGCTTGAACCAATCTATAAAAATATCATACCTTGAACCAATCTATAAAAATATCATAGCTTGAACAAATCTATAAAAATATCATAGCTTGAACCAATCCATAAAAATATCATAGCTTGAACAAATCTGTAAATCCAGTGTAAAGTTTAGTTTGACAAGACCATATTGCTTGCAATTGTTCTCATCATTTTTTAGCTTAACAAAGCACGACGACTGAGTTAACCAGAATCCTTAAAGAAACATTAAAATTCTCTTTAATTTTTATTTGTGTTGCAATCTTACCGACACTGTAAGGGTCATAGTGCAACTTTCAAGCTTTACTGATGCTGAAAATGCACCTCTTTGAATCATTTTTATTGCACCACATTAAACACATGTTTTTGGTCATAAGTCAGGGGTTGATCCACTTAACCATCTTCTCGGGATAACTAACCAGTAATGACCAATATGAAATATAAATAGTTGATTACTTCTGAAGAAATTGGTAATAACTGCTAAGTTATCCAGGAAATTTGATTTTGTGGATCGATCACTGGAATATGACCAAAAATGTAAGCTAAATCTGCATTAAAAAAAAAAAAACAGAAGAAAACCATCCTCACAGTTAAATGTATAACCACCAATTTTCAACAGGCTGCCTGTTAAGTTTCCTCATGTGAGCAAATCTAACTTCCCTAAATGGACTTGAAAATCACAGCAGAGGCGGGAGAGGGGGTTTGTTTAAATACAGTAGAACCCCACTAATGACACCGCTTGTGGTTGTGAAGAAAAATGGCCTTAACACTAGGGTGTTCTTAATTTAGGATTGTCTAAAAAAAGAAATGATGACGTCAATTGACATCTAGAAAACCAGAAATACCTTCCAGGATAACCCACTCCAATCTTGTAGTCGGTGTAACTTTTGTTCGGATGGAAGTTAAATATAAAGACAAGTTTTTCTACTCTCTCAAACACAATGACCTTGTCTCCTCCATGCTTTCTACTGATGTATTGCTAAAAAAGAAAAATCATAAAAGATGTTGAATTTCTGCTATCAGTTTCTCTACTTGTTATAGGGTCTGTAAGCGAACAGCATGGATCCTGACCAGTCTGTGTGGATGCGCAGGCTGTTCTGGATCCATGCTGGACGCAAACACATTATGCTGGTTTTGTCATGGCGAGGCTCATATGTTGAATTTCTATAATGAATTTGTCAAGCTTTGAATTTAGTAACAGTCTATTAAAAGTTTAAAGTGTATACAGCTATATTTCTGATGCAAATTGAGATAAAAATAGAAGTATATTGCCATGAAAGCGAATGGCGTGTGCTTCAAATCATTGCTTCACGTTTAAAACCCTGCTTAAATTAGCAGCATCATATATGTATTTTGTTTCGGAACATTTTACATAATTGTATAAACTGTTTATGTACACATATCATGTTTGTTAAACAACTGGGACATTCAATGATACGTTTTTTGAAAATCGACCACAAGATTATCAAAACAATACAATTTTACTGTCGATAAATTTTATAAAACTGTTTCATTAGATATAGCTTTATACCCTTTAAAGGGATTTCAATACTAAAGTACAAAGATTGAGCTACCAACAGTACCAAGCCTGGTCAGACTGTAGGTATGTGTAGCCTGGCCTGGTTCTATACTAGTGGCATAGGCTAAATCATATTTGGCATGTCTGGTAACTGTACTAGAGGAGGATGACCTCAGTTGACCCTCCGTGCAAAGGGCTGTCAACTTAGCACAGCCACAAATCAGTGTCCTTACAAAATACATAACGCAGCTGAAAAGTTTCCTTATATGAACAAATTCTATATATCTCATAATTTGCAATAGCTGTAGTAAACTTTTACATAATTTGGACACTGCATTTGTTGTTCTTTGTTGCCATTGAGGTTACATAAAAGTTTAGCAATAAAATCTAAAAATTTGAAATTGCACATAAGTAAATGTTAAAACACTGAAATACAAATGTTTTCAATGGTGACCAAATTCTGCTCTAAAAATTATTTAAAAGAGTTTTACAACAGTGACAGTGGGTATAACATGAGCTGTCAGTAGAACAACATGCTGGACTATTTCAATGCTTGACAGTTAAACAAGAGCCCGGATGTAAACTGCAACAAGAGCCACCGCCGGGTGGGGGGAGCGCTCGACTTTTTACTTTCTCTAAAAGCAAACAAAGAAATGTTTGAACAAAATCTTTCATTTTTATAAAATTAATCGGTCTGTCTTGTCACATTAGTTTTGTCTATACATGTATATTTTGTATATATAAATATACTAATTGATATATAAAGTTATATATATATAAATAGAAACACGCAATTCTATAAATAGAAAATTCTATAAACAGAAACACACAATTCTATAAATAGAAAATTCTACAAATAGATACAGGTGGTGGAGTCACTTGGTGACACGTGGTGGTGTCACATGGTGGTGACACGTCGTGGTGTCACATGGTGGTGTCACGTGGCGGAGTCACGTGGTGTTTTCTCTTGGTGGTGTCACATGGTGGAGTCACATGGTGGAGTCACGTGGTTGAGTCATGTGGTGGAGCCACGTGGTGGTGAAGTCACGTGGTGGAGTCACGTGGTGGTGTCACATGGTGGTGTCACATGGTGGTGCCGCGACTATAGCAATAGTCTTCTAAAAAGGGGTCATATTTCTGTCAAAATCCACGTTATAGCTTTAGAGCCTTAAACAGTGGCCTCTCAAATTACAATAAGTGTGTGAAGTTTCAATCCAGACCCTTCACTTGTTTGCGAGATACAAACTTGCACATAAAACTGAAAGATCCTGTATGATGTAATTAAAGATGTAACAACACTTAAGTGTAATTTTATATATCTATATACAGTTAGCATCGTTCATGCGTCCACCTTTATTAAGCAACTCTTTTATTAAGTGGCATGAAATCCCTCCAAATTATTTTTGCTATAGAAGTTTATTCCATTAAATGACGTTTTTATATCGCGGCCCGAGTGTCCACTAAATGTTGCCCAAAATATACAAAATTAGGTTTTACAGTATCTATTAAACGACCATCACGAATAATTGTCTTTAAAAAAGAATTGCATACTAATTGCAATTGTTTACAAATCAGAAACGAAAGAAACAGTTTTCTGATCGTAATATTAACAGTGACATATTTCGTCAGAGCAATAAAGTATCACACCACCACATTAATTTGCACAGTTTTGTCATGTGCTCAGAGTGACCACCCTTCCAGAAAATCAAATCAAACATGACGTCGGAAAAGGTGAGAAAAGGTGTTAAATTTCAGGCCAATATTGTTAAATTTCAGGCCCAAATACAGTTAATAAGTAAAGTTAAGGACCAAAATGAAAGCTTGGTAAATTTAAAAGAATCCTAGATGTGGGCCTCAATTATCGTTCATATGCTTTCAAACTGTAATTCTCCAAGTTTTGCCTATTTCTATATAGAAATAAATTTACCAAGCTTTCTCACATTCATTAAAAATTTCATAGCAGTTTTTTCAGACCTTTTTTTCATTTTGAATATAACTCAGTTCCAGTAGTAAGCAATGTCAAAGAAATATACTTGTCCAACCTTTTCTGTGTGATCTGCAAATATATTGAATGCTTGAAAATTAGGTACCTATAACTGTGTCCTGTCAAAGTTGGGTACTCTAATTTGTAAAAAAGGTGACTTTTTGTATTGGAAACTGCTAGAAAACCAGTAAATCAGAAAAAATAAAAGTACTTAAATATTTCAACTTGCATAATTTCTAAAATCTGAATTTAAAAAGGTGATTTTGTACTCTTTCCTATATTTGTATAAGTCTTCCTTTGATAATGAGGTTTAATTAGACATATGTCGCATTAAAAATAGCAAAAATTCTGACAAATAAATAATTTTTATATTGTAACAGCTCCTTTTTGAATGTGTTCTAAATACAACAACAAAGAATACATATATACATGTATATGAACACCACTTGCTTTTCAAGTGAAGTATTTTTATCAGTTAGATATTTTCTTCCATGTTATATTGATTTAAATGTTAAGCCAGCCCTATGTAAACACTTTATTATTTATATAGTTTACCTTAAAGTTTAACAATTTAGTAGTGAATATGAACAAACTTTAGATAATGTTTCACAATATAAAGTTGGACTTTGTGCAAGGAGGTATAAGGGCACCTTTGATAAGATAAACCCAAAGTAGGTCAAATCATTTAGACATAATTTTTCCAGGAGTACAATGCAGAAGATTCTTAAGGCTTTCAGTTATCTTAATTATAGAGTACATTAATGTTTAAATTTAAAATAACTGTGAAAGAATTAGAAACAATTTTATCGATTTTAAAATGTAAATAGATAAACTAACAATCGTAGTCGGGGAAAAAAGACAAAATGGCTACAGGTCAACAAATTGATACAGATATTCTTTCGGATGAAATATTTGATGTATTATGTTCAATGTGTAGAAATGAGGGCAAAAACACTGAAGGCGAAAAATACTGTGTAGATTGTCAAGATTATTTCTGTGTTAGTTGTGTCAAAGTTCACAGTAAAGTGCCTTTATGTGTTGGCCACAAGGTATTGGATAAATCTCAAGTTAAGTCAGGAACCAGTAAACCTATGCCGAGGGCACCAGCAGAGAGATGTGACAGACACAGTCATAAACACATAGATATGTACTGTCAGAACCATGATAATGTCGGCTGTTCTACATGTATGGCAGTTGATCACAGGTAAACTATAATATTTAAATAAAGATATTTTTTAAGTAAGTATATGGAATGTTTAGTATATAAGACTAGTACTTTTACATAATATTCTTAGACTGTCTTAAATATTAATACTCTTAGAATATCTAAAATATATAACACTAAATAATATATCATCTCCTCTGTCATCTCATATCCTCATAAACTGTTTGAACTTATTTTTCAGATTATGTAAGGATACATTCTACATACCAGAATTTATCCAAAACAATACTTACCTAGTTGAATCGAGAGAGATTCAAACAAAACTTAAGGAAATAGCCAAGACCCTTGAAAAACAAGCAGATAGATTTAAACAGGATAAACAAAGGCTGTTAAAGAGGAAAGCAGAAATACTGGCTGATATCAGAAAATTCCGTCAAGAAATCAATGACCAACTTGACAAGCTGGAGAAAAGTTCTATTGATGACATAGAAAGTAAAGTCAAATGTCTTGAGGACAAAATTGAAGACAGTTTAAAACAGCTACAAGCAAACAAGTCCAGGATTAGATCAGCTAATGATAAGTTAGCATCTACAAACACAAATCATTCTGAAGTGTTTGTTTATGTGAAGATGGGAGAAGATGCTGCAAATGTTGCCAACAGACATATTGAGCATGCCGAAATAAAAAGTACAGTAGAAGACATAGAGTTTCAACCTGACAGAACAATTCTTACACAGCTAGAACAAAAGAAGACCATAGGCACACTATCAGAGAAACCTACAAAGACTGCTGACAGTTTATTTCAGATTAAAGGAAATCAATCATATAATGTAAAAGTTAAGTCAGATAAAAATAATTGTGATATCATCAGTGCCTGCTGTATGGAAGATGGTACAATAATTCTAGCTGATTACAACAACAGGAAACTTAAACGTTTACACAGTTACAACTATACTGTCACAGAATACTGTGATCTACCTGGAGAGCCATGGCAAGTGTGTATGATCAATAACACACAAGTAGCAGTAACTATTCCATCAAAAAAGGAAGTTCATTTCATTTCTCTAGAAAGAAAAATGAAAACAACAAACAAGATTAACACTGATTTTGAATGTTATGGCCTTGCATACTCAAACAATAATTTATATATCTCAGATGATGACACATCAGTATATATGTATACATTGTCAGGTAGGAAACTTAATCAGTTCAGTAAGGATCAATCAGGACATAAGTTGTTCTCTGACATATACAGTTTAGCTGTCAGTAAGGATGCTACAAGGATTTATGTTGCTGACTGTGATAATGGACTGATAGTACTGGACAACAATGGTCAGGTTATTACATCATTCAATGATGAACAATTAAAGGAGGCTGAATGTTGTTATCTCACTGAAGCAGGTAGTGTGCTGGTATCTGGATTTGACTCCAATAATGTTTTACAGTTTACATGTGATGGTGAGCTGATAGGAGAAGTTATAAAAGCTGATAGTGGAAAAAAGTGGATTCAATCAGTCTGTTGTAATCAACAAACGACTAAGATGTGTATTTGTAATCAACAAACGGCTAAGATGTGTATAAGTAGATCTCCAGATAACAACATTGAAGTGTATGACATCTAATCAGTAAAACAAATGATTAACAAAAGAAAAATAAACATGTTTTAAAATATATTTGCCCTTCTTTCAAAATGTATGCAAAGAGTATAACATGTTTAATTTATTATAGGTGATAATTTCTTTTGGAGTTCCCATTTTTGAATGCATCTGGTATAATTGTTTTTTGTTATACCAGGGCTGTTGAAAATAATTGCTTATTGTCCTCTATTTCGTGATCCACGTGGGACACAATAAAAACCAATACAAACCTGTAAAGGGTAATTCAATATCTACACAGCCGTGTATAAAAGTACATGTTAGATTAAGTGTAAGACATACAATTTGCCATTTAAATACACGCAGTCATTGACCACTGTAGTAAAAATGGTTGGTAGAAGCAACGACAAAAAAGATGAAATACATGCTTACATCAAAGCTAGCTCAAAACTTGGTTGCTCTTTTAAGCAGTTAATGACTGAACTCTCTACTACTTATGGGCCTTCTTGTGTGTCTTATGACACAGTTAGGCGATGGAAAAAGAAATTTGAGTCTGGTTTAGAGTGCATCAAAAATGCACCAAAATCAGGTAGGCCAAAATCTGCATCTCCTAATGAAATCGTTTCCAAAATAAAGGATATCATTGAAGGAGATGCCAGATTTACAGTTTGTGATATTGCATGAAAGGTGGGCATATCACTATCAACTGTTCACTTTATTTTGAAGAAGCATTTGAAAGTCAGAAAGATTTCTGCTAGATGGGTGCCACATCTGTTGACCGATGAACAAAAGATGGTTAAGGTGGCCAAAAAGCTGTTCAAATGTTTCCAAAATATGACAAAAAACAGTTTGCCAATGTTGTCACAGGTAATGAACTTGTTTTTTTCCATTATTTTGAGCCCGTCAGAAAAGTTAACAACAAAATCTGGGCTACTAAACACAACAAATGCCCAATAATTGCCAAATGGTTTTTGACTGCAAAGAAGGTTTTGTATGCAATTTTCTTCTCTGGTGAAGGAGTTGTAATAAAAGTGCCAGTGAAAAAGGGCAAAAGTATCACTGAGAAGTACTACAAAGGCGTAGTACTTAAGAAACTGAAAAAGTATTATAAGAAATGATGCCCTGTCACTGGTTTTAAGCATATCCGTCTTCTACATGACAATGCCCCCGCTCATACCTCCCCTATAATTTTGGCGTTTTGGAAAAAAGAAAAAGTAACTGTTTCGCCTCACCCCCCATATTCTCCAGACCTTGCCCCATGTGATTTCTTTTTGTTTCTGAAATTGCAATCCTTCCTTGCTGGGCGAAAATACAAGTCCCGACAGGCACTTAGATCTGCCATTCATCAGTACCTTATTACTCTGCCCAAATCAGCGTACCGTAACGCCTTCAAGAAGTGGATACATCAGCTAAAACTTTCCATTTCTAGCCACGGGGAGTACTTCGAGGGCATGAAATGAACACTTTTGAGCTAACTTGAAATTTGAAGATAGAAATAAGCAATACATTTCGAACATCCCTCGTATTTCAAAAAAAACTACTAAATTGTTTGAACAATATGAAGAAAAGCAGATCATGAGAGTATTTGGCAAGCATAGTATTGTTTAGTGTTACAAGTTTTATAAATTTAGAAATAAACACACAATGATATTTTTCTATTTATTAGATGACAAAAATAACAAGAGGGCCATGATGACCCTAGATAACTCACCTGACCTATAGAACTCATCCAAACAATTACCTAGACAAGTTTCATGACAGGTGGGTCAAAAATGTGACCACTAGAGTGTTAACAAGGATTATCCATATTTGAGCAGTGTGACCTAGACCCAGGTGACCCATATTAGAACTTGACCTAGAAATCATCAAAACAAACTTTCAGACCAATTTCCAGGATACTTGGATCAAAACAGTAGCCAATAGAGTTTTAACAAGATTTTTCTATTTTTAGCTCCTGTGACCTAGTTTTTCATGTGAGATGACCCATGTTCGAACTCATCCGATTAATTACCTTACAAGCATCCTGACCAAGTTTGATGATAATTGAGTCAAAAATGTGACCACTAGAGTGTTAACAAGGTTTTTCCATATTTGGGCGGTGTGACCTAGTTTTTCATCCGAGATGACCCATGTTCGAACTTGATCTAGAAATCATCAAAACAAACTTTTAGACCAATTTACAGGATATTTGGATCAAAACAGTAGCCACTCAAGTGTTAATACCATCTTTCTATTATTAGCTCCTGTGACCTAGTTTTTCATCTGAGATAACCCATGTTCAAACTCATCGGAGCTATCACCTAGCCAAGCATCCTGATTAAGTTTGATGATGATTGAGGCAAAAATGTGACCGGTAGTGTTAACAAAGTCATTCTATTTTTAGCTCTGGTGACCTAGTTTTTCATCCGAGATGACCCATGTTCAAACTCATCCGAGCTATCACCTAGACAAGTATCCTGACTAAGTTTGATGATGATTGAGGCAAAAATGTGACAGCTAGAGTGTTAACAAGGTTTTTCTATTTTTAGCTCTGGTGACCTAGTTTTTCATTAGAGATGACTCATGTTCAAATTCATACGAGATATCACCTAGACAAGCATCCTGACCAAGAATGATGATGATTGAGGCAAAAATGTGACCGCTACAGTGTTAGCAAGGTTTTTCTATTTTAGCTCCTGTGACCTAGTTTTTCATCTGAGATGACCCATGTTTGAACTCATCAGAGCAACCAACTAGATAAGCATCCTGACAAAGTTTGATGATGATTGAGGCAAAAATGTGACCGCTAGAGTGTTACCGAACAAGTGTGGATGGACGACGGACAACGGACATTCAACGATCCTAAAAGCTCACCCTGAGCTAGCTCAAGTGAGCTTAAAAGGCATAAATGTGATTATGAAACTGTTATACATACATAATATTGTACAGTTTTTGTTTTCATAAAAATATATTATTATATCCATGACTTGTAGTATAAAACGAAACCCTCGAGTCTTGAATTTTCCAGAATTCTATGGAGAGACCACTTTATTAAGAGACCACTTTTTGGCAGTCCCTTGAGTGGTCTCTTAATACTATGTCGACTGTAATTATTCTTCTAAAACAATTTCCAAACATCCAAGAATATGTTAAGCATTTACTCCAAATGTTTATACACATAAGTAATCTTAAAAATACATGCATTCATTTCATATTGAACTAGAAATGTGTCCATAGGACACGGGTGCCCCCACCGCGACACTGTTCTGTCAATCTTTTTACTAAGTCAAGGGAAATAACTCTACAAATACTGGATAAATCCACAAGCCAAACCCCAGGTGCAAATCTAAAATATGCTGAGCAACCTGCCCATAAGGTTTATTGACTATGTCAAATCCTTTTTGAGAAACTTGCGACACAAGTTGAAAATTGCAAAAATTTTCTACGTGAAGGGCAATAACTATAAAAATACTAAATAAATCCAGACGAAAATACCTGGTGCACAACTGCACATGCTGATCAATATTCCTGTAAAAGTTACATGACTCTACGTCAAATACTTTTGAGTTATGTGCGACACATGTTGAAAATTGCCAAATTTTACTAAGTCAAGGGCAATAACTCTAAAAATACTAAAAATATCCAGACGAAAATACCCAGGTGCACAACTACACATGCCGATCAACATTCCTGTTAAGTTTCATGACTCTAGGTCAAATACTTTTTGAGTTATGTGCGACACAAGTTAAAAATTGCAAAATTTTACTAAGTCAAGGGCAATAACTCTAAAAATACTAAAAATATGCACACGAAAATACCCAGGTGCACAACTACACATGCTGATCAACATTCCTGTAAAGTTTCATGACTCTAGGTCAAATACTTTTTGAGTTACATGCGACACAAGTTGAAAATTGCAAAATTTTACTAAGTCAAGGGCAATAACTCTGAAAATACTAAAAATATCCAGACCAAAATACCCAGGTGCACAACTTCACATGCTGATCAACATTCCTGTAAAGTTTCATGACTGTAGGTCAAATACTTTTGGAGTTACATGCGACACACAAGTTGAAAAATTGCAAAATTTTTACTAAGTCAAGGGCAATAACTCTAAAAATACTAAAAATATGCACACGAAAATACCCAGGTGCACAACTACACATGCTGATCAACATTCCTGTAAAGTTTCATGACTGTAGGTCAAATACTTTTGGAGTTACATGCGACACAAGTTGAAAATTGCAAAATTTTACTAAGTCAAGGGCAATAACTCTGAAAATACTAAAAATATCCAGACCAAAATACCCAGGTGCACAACTACACATGCTGATCAACATTCCTGTAAAGTTTCATGACTCTAGGTCAAATACTTTTTGAGTTACGTGCGACACAAAAGTGAACGGACGGACGGAAGGACGGACGGACGGACGGACAAGGGTAAATCTAAATGCCCCCCACTAACGTGGGGGCACAAAAATTTTGCTTAGACTATATCGAATATAAATTTCTAATTACCACCCTTTATTTACATGAAATGTAAAATCAGAAATATCTTTATATATAATTCTTTTTGGATCTTACAATATTATTAAATCTTCTTTTGAGCTTCATATTTATCATATAAAACCATAAAAAATTGAGTTAGCCGAGACCAACGCCCACCTGGCTGTGAGTACAACATCTCTCCATGTACTAGGAATAGTCAAGCAAGAAATCTCATATTACCTGTGAACCTTGGGCCAGCCAGCCGAACGCGGCCTCAAGATGTTGCATATCCCGATCAAACGCGTAGAGGTATTTGTACTTTAACATTTTATCATCTACGAGATTCCACTGCCGTCTGCAGTAATGAAAGCTCTCCTGGTTCCCGATTCTTGGAAAATCTAACCATTCAGGGTGCCCGAACTCATTTCCTGCCGACAAAATGTTTAAAATATTTATTTTGTAATATTTTTTAACCGACCCAATTAAGCACTACCTAGTGCTTACTATTATAAGCAATAGTATAATTGTCATATAATTAAAACTATTAATATCTTATGGGGAATTTCCTGTTATACATGTGAAGAAAAAAAACACTGGTGCTCCTTTTTAAATTATTTAACTACTATAGGGTCAAGGGCAGGCATCCTGTTAAGAACAGGAAATTGCTACACTTTCCATAATACATAGTCACTAGTAGACCTGGTTTACCCAAAAGAACACATGGATTTGTTTGTGATACTTTCTTTGAGCATGTAACCACAGAAAGGTCGATTTAAAAAGAAAAGAATTAACAAGAGGGCCATGATGGCCCTGAGGTCGCTCACCTGTATATAGGCCCCCCACCCCCGGGCCAATTTTTACCCAAGGGCTTTTATTTGTTTATTTGAACAGACTTGGTAGACACCCATAAGAAGATGTTTCATGCTAAACATCTAAGTTCTAGCTCATTGGCATTTTTAAAAAGAAGATTTTTAAAGTTTTTACTATACACATATAGTTAAAAACAATGTCACCCCTGGGGCAGGGCCAGTTTTGACCCCCGGGCGTTTATTTTAACAAACTTTGTAGATATTTACTTAAAGATGTTTCATGCTTAATATCTAAACTCTAGCTATTTGGGTTTTTCCAAAGAAGATTTTTAAGTTTTTGCTATACACATATAAGGAAAATCAATGACCCCCCCCCTCCGGGCGGGGCCAGTTTTGACCCCAGGGCTTTTATTTGAACATACTTGGTAGACACCCATTAGAACATGTTTCATGCTAAATATCTTAGCTCTAGCTCTTTGAGTTCTTTAAAGAAGATTTTTAAGTTTTTACTATATGCATATAGGGAAAATCAATGACCCCCTGGGGCGGGGCCAATTTTGACCCCAGAGCTTTTATTTGAACAAACTTGGTAGACACTCATTAGAAGATGTTTCATGCTAAATATCTTAGCTCTAGCTCTTTGGGTTCTTTAAAAGAAGATTTTTTAAGTTTTTACTATATGCATATAGGGAAAATCTATGACCCCCTGGGCAGGGTCAATTTTGACCCCAGGGCTTTTATTTGAACAAACTTGGTAGACATTCACTAGAAGATGTTTCATGCCAAATATCTAAGCTCTAGCTCTTATGGTTCTTTAAAAGAAGATTTTTTAAGTTTTACCATATGCATATAGGGAAAATCAATGACCCCGGGGCGGAGCCAATTTTGACCCCAGGGCTTTAATTTGAACAAACTTGGTAGACACTCACTAGAAGATGTTTCATGCTTAATATCTTAGCTCTAGCTCTTTGGGTTCTTTAAAAGAAAATTTTTTAAGTTTTTACTTTATGCATATAGGGAAAATCTATGACCCCCTGGGGCGGGGTCATTTTGACCCCAGGGCTTTTATTTGAACAAACTTGGTAGACATTCATTAGAAGATGTTTCATGCCAAATATCTAAGCTCTAGCTCTTATGGTTCTTTAAAAGAAGATTTTTTTAAGTTTTTTACTATATGCATATAGGAAAATCAATGACCCCCGGGGCGGCCAATTTTGAACCCCAGGGCTTTATTTGAACATACTTGGTAGACACTCACTAGAAGATGTTTCATGCTTAATATCTTAGCTCTAGCTCTTTGGTTCTTTAAAAGAAGATTTTTTAAGTTTTTACTATATGCATATAGGGAAAATCAATGACCCCCTGGTCGGGGCCAATTTTGACCCCAGGGCTTTTATTTGAACAAACTTGGTAGACATTCACTAGAAGATGTTTCATGCCAAATATCTAAGCTCTAGCTCTTACGGTTCTTTAAAAGAAGATTTTTTTAAGTTTTACTATATGCATTATAGGGAAAATCAATGACCCCCAGGGGCGGGCCAATTTTGACCCCAGGGCTTTATTTTTGAACAAACTTGTTAGACACTCACTAGAAGATGTTTCATGCCAAATATCTAAGCTCTAGCTCTTATGGTTTTTTAAAGAAGATATTTAAAGTTTTTTTCTTTGGTTGCCATGGCAACCAGAGTTCTGCATGGAATTAAATTCTTTGAACAATTTTTAAAGGTGACCACCAAAGGAACATTCCTGTGAAGTTTGGATGAAATTGGCTCAGTGGTTTATGAGGAGATGTCATTTAAAGCAAAAGTTTACGGACGGCGACGGACGACGGACGCCGGACGGACGGACGCCGGACGAAAAGCGATCACAAAAAGCTCACCCTGTCACTTTGTGACAGGTGCAGCTAAAAAGACTGTAATTTTCTGGTCATACCTATGAAATTAAAGTAACCTTCTCCGCCGAGACCCATTGTGTGATCAACCTTATCATTTTTTGTAAAAAGCGATCCCTCTAATCTACGACTAAACTAGGGGGAAGGATAACTCTGACCATATGCGTGTACATCTCTTTTGTCCATCACCAGAAAGCCAAGGTTTCTTGTCGCCGACTAGCCGCCTGGTCGTGACTTTCAGCATAGGCGATACATTTTTCTGGTGTACCGTCGGTTTGTCAGAATATGGCGATTTTTCAAGATCCCAGTCGTCATCCACTTTCCTTTCAAATTCTAAAATAGATAACAAAATTTGCATAAAGATACAGTGTCCAGTCACCATGTAGACATTAAATTTCTAATAATAGATAACAAAAGTTTAGCATACACCATATATTATGTAATAAAGTTTTATAACTACATGTAATTATTTATTAATAAACTTGTAAACACAACGAAAGAAATATCAAATAAATTTTATTTTAGAAAAAAATACAACTATTAGATTATCAAGTGATTTAAGAAAAAAATACTGCCATAGAGTTCCCAGAAGGGTGAAAAGGGGCCCTAATAAAATAATACCCCAAGGGCCATTTTCATTTTGCCGCAAATTATCCCCTTCCGCCCCTACCGCCTTTATTATCTCCGTGTATTGTTTTCTAAAAAATAAAATCAAACCCTCGGGGAAATTTTTGTTTCTTCAAGAGGAAATTTTACACCTTTTGCTCATAGGGGTTGGTTCCAGGCCCGGCTTCAAGAGTGATTTAACCTTATGTTCCAAAATAATTTCAAATAAAATAACTTTTTCATAAACGTACAAGAAAGGGTTTAAAAATAACTCATTTTTTGGAAATCCCGTTTTTTAAATTTACATGAACAAAAGAAGTTTTTTTAAAAAGAGGTTTTTTGTAATTTGAATGAAAAAAATTCTGAGGGGCCCTTTAAACATTATTTTTTTTAAAAGGGGCTAACAGATTGGTAAATAACTGAGGGTTTAAAAGTGTTTCTGACTAAAACCACTTGCCCCTCACCACTGTGGGTTTGAATCATGCCAGGGTGAACTTTGCAGGCTTTCTACTGCCTCTACCAAAAAAACTAGGGAAAAAGTAGGGCATTTTTTTACCAAAAAGTAGGGCAAAGTAGGGATTTCTGATGTTAAAACTAGGGACAAAGTATGAATTTCTTACCGTTTTAGTTAAGAATTAGCAAAACATACCATCACCAAGACCACACCAGGCTGTGTGTATCTTCAGTTCAGTCCATGCTTTGAAAGACATGCACCCTCATAGCAGATATTTTGCTGAATGTTTTGCCAAGGCACCTATGAGCAGAGCTTGCATCAGTACTAAGGCTGTAAGTACTTAAGTACCAGTTCCAGTACTGCCAAGTTTTTGCAGTACCCCATTTTCCAGTACTAGTACTTGATTTTAGCTTGGTACTCACCAAGAGTCTAGTACCAGTACTTTTTTGGGGAAGTAATTAAGTACAACTAATACTTTTATCATATTATCAAAGTTTGAATAATAATACACCAGTGTCATTCAAAATAATGCAAACTTATTCCACAAAGAAATAAAAATTCATTTACTTTTAAAGTTGACATTGCGATTTTTACAACTTAAATGAACGAACATACTATATTACAAACAATAATCATCATATTATTCATGTCATATGTTATTGTTTTGTAACCGCACGTCCAACTGTAATACAATGCAATAATCTTACATGTTAAAACCCACCAGTTTTTTTTTGTTTGCCTTTTACACCTTCACACCTCTGTCAATTTATCCAAAGTAAATAACTTTTTTATGGTGCTAACAATATCACTTGAAATATGATTATTTAGAATGAAGTAATTTATTAGTGTTTATTTTGCTCTCTTTTATTTACTAGTAAATACAAAGTAATAAGATTGCAATAAGGATATTTTACCAGTAAAGAGTTATTGACTCTGTTTATCTCATTTAATTTTACTTTAAGTCTTTGGTGCTTTTTTTTATGATGAATACCATGTTAACATTTGAAGGAATATTGCAGGCAAATTATTTATAGATTTGATAACTTCACAAAATAAAGTAATACGTGGAATTTACAGCTTTACTTTATGAGTAAAAATAATGACATTTTTATCAAAACCAAAATACTGCCTAGTATGCAGTAGCAGTACCACTTTTTTAAGACAGTAATGCAGTACCAGTACCTTGAGTAGTAGCAAAATTTTGTAAAAGAGTAATTCAGTATCAGTACCAGTATTGCAAAATTGCTTCCATTATATACTGCAGTACCAGTAATGCAGCTCTGACCCATGAGTCTTTCAAGGTGTGACATCACAAGGAGACACTAACACACCCTAACTATTAAATCAATTGCAACTGAAATACAACTGAAATACCATTTTAAATATCTTCTTTTTTCATTTCATTTCAAAATGAAAAAGTAGGATAATAGGGCTATTTCAGAAAAAGTAGGGCAAAGTAGGGATCAAAAGAAAAAAGTAGGGAAAAGTAGGGACCAGTAGAAAGCCTGACTTTGGGTTCTTTCTTGTGGAGGAAGCTATCCAAGTAGCTTCAGAAACCAGGACGGTCATGATCAGGTGCCTGTTTGTGCCCTGAAATAATTCACAGTGGGGCATATGAGGTCATCCTCTACCAGTAAAGCTGGAAAGTCGCCATATGTCCTCTTTTGTGCTGTTGCGACATATAAAACCCAACAAATAAAAAAAAAGACGATATATTTGTAGTATTCATTAATCATCACATCCATTACTTATCACTCATTCCCTTTTTGATCTTTAAACAAAAATACAGAATTCCATATTGTCTTTTACAGACACACAAAATATGCAAAGGTTTGTAGCAAAAATAGAAAATTCTACAGAAATATGCAGTTTATATTAGAACAGAACAAGATAAAAAAACGCACCTTTATCCACATGTCTGGTATAGACATGGCTAGACGATAATCAAAACCTTGACCTCCTTCGCCAAATACGACACTTGCCGGCATACCGAACATCTGTACATACAAAAAATTCATAGTGTTAAATCCCTTATTTTTTAAAAATATTTTTTTTTCCTTTTTTATTTATTTTTAAAAATTTTTTTTGTTTTTTAAACCCTTACATTTTGTGAAAAAATGGTTTTTTCATGAAAAGTTCAAATTGTAAAAAACTGAAAAAACTGTGTCAAGGTTGCAAAAAAGACAGTTTAAAAAGATTAGAAATATAAAAATTTTAACAAAAGTTTTTAAAATTATAGGGTTTTTCAAACTAAAACCTGTTTAAAAAAATTTTTTGCTTTTTGTTTTCATAGTTTTTATAATTTGCACTTTTAATTTACAAAACTTCTGTTTTGATTAGGATGTACGTATTGAAAAGATAGCATCAAGGGAAAAAATATAAACTAAAATACAAACAAAATGTCATATTTTATCATAAATAAACAAAAGTAATGTTGAAAACTCGATTTAAAATTTCTACGTCTGTTGGTCTTAAACACTGACCTTGGTTTCCAGTTATTTAATTTTCTAACCGTTTTTTGGCTTAAAACCTACCGAAGCTGTTTTAACGGATAAATGTGACACTTCTAGTTAAATGTTAAAGCATGCATTTCATCTTGCACCAAGAGCAGTAAAATGACCCTTACTAGTACCGGTACTAAAATTAGTAAGTCAATTTTGACAATGCAAGAAATATAAAATTTTACAATAAACTCAGGTCTTACCTCAGCAATGGTTATCATAAAGTCCGGGTAGAATGTATGTAACATATGATTGGACATTGTTAGGTAAGTGAGAGATTCTGTGTCAGTGTTTAAACCAAAATACTCGTTATAATCGCCACTAAATCCATGACCTGAAAAAAATATAAATATATATATAAACTTCATATCAACAATAATTGATAATACCTTTCATGCATGCACTTTGATAAATACATTGTATTGTGGGAATATTTTAAAACAACTTTACAGTAACCTGTTCATAATCGTTTTATTCTTTCTTTACTGGAAAACTAACCAGTACCAGAGTAATTACTAATCCCAAATGATTTCTGAATTAGCTTGAGAGACAAACAACCATTAGACTAGATGTCTGCGATCAAATTTCACAGAGAAATTACGTCTTGTCCAATGACTGCCCTGGATTACTAACCTGATGCTCTCCCTTATTTGAACTTAACAGGCAAACATCCATTCCTGGCAATATTCAATGGTGTGAAAAGCATGTGATATAATGACAATGGATCAAAACTATATGGCCGCAAGAAAAACTAATATGAGCCGCATCACGACAAAACCAACATAATGGGTTTGCGAGCAGCATGGATCCAGACCAGCCTGCGCATCCGTGCAGTCTGATCAGGATCCATGCTGTTTGCTATGAGTTTCTCTAATTGTTAAAGGGTTGGTAAGCTAACATCATGGATCCTGATCAGACTGCGTGAATGCGCAGCCTGGTCTGGATCCATGCTGGTTGCAAACCCATTATGTTGGTTGTGTCATGGCACGGCTCATATCATCATTAAGAACAATGATATGACAAGAAATAACCACCTACCTATTCCATGACTATGGTAGAGCATTGATGTAACCCCATCAAATCTAAACCCATCAAAATGGTACTCCTCAACCCACCATCGTAAATTAGACAGAAGAAATCTTAATACTTCCCATCTGAAACAAGTCATATTTACAAATTTACATAACATTAATATGCATAACCTTTACTCTGTTGGAAACAAAAAATGATAAACCTTTGTCACATGTATAGAGTATGTCTGTCATTGGCCAAAATCACTGTCTCAATTTCATATTGGGCCGCCCTCCAACATAGAAAACACTTTTTATTGTATGTGATAAAACCTGAATAACCATATCAAATTCCAAAATGGATTACCTCAGAAATTTTTTAATGATAAACTTGTAGATCCAGGCCACCCTGTACATTTGTGTGAGAATTTAGACATTATTATCCAGTACAAGTTTATGTTGCATAAAAACAATTAAAGTTTTGTTCAGATGTTAGGAAATAGTCCTACTTTTCTTTTTCCTTTGAAAAAATTTAAAGATTTTATAGCCTTAATACTGTATTTACTTTCTAAGAGCCTATCTATTTTGACAATCTATTTAATTTTATTCTATCTATAGATAATTGAAGACCATATTGAGAATAATACTCTATACTCTTACATTTAGGAAAAAAAAAAAAGTTTTGGTTTTCAACTCTTTTATCTGTCCACCTTTGACAGGTTTTTTTTTGCATTTCTGCTTTTTTCATTTTTTTTCTTTAAAAATATAAATATAAAGTCATATAGAATCTATATATAGAATATACCTGCCAACCCCTTTTTTCTAAAGACTGAGTTCAAAACCGGAAACAGAGATAAAATATAATAATATTTGGCCTTATCATAAAAAGATATCTTACTCTGTATAATTAAAAAGTCTCGAGTCCCACAGATCATGAAAGCCTCTACCGCCGCCATGGAAATAACATGCATCTGTTCCATCAAATTGGTTTAGACCGTCAACTACGTTCTTTGAAGCGTGACTGTGAACTACGTCTAATAATACTGTGATGCCCATACCGTGGGCCGTGTCAATCAACTCCTTCAACTCATCCGGGGTACCATAACGACTGTAATAGTTCAAAATTGCGGATAAATACAAAGTGAATTCATTGTCGGAAATAGTATTCATATTTTGTATCAAGTAAACTTATGCTTATAGAAAACTAAGCAATAGTATATTGTTCCCAAGATATAAATAAATTTCAGAACACTGATCTGTACACCCAAGTTTAACAGTACATGTGCCCACACTTTAAAATGTACATAAAAGCCTTAAAAAAATTAAACATTTCATTTCAAAAATCAAATTTTTATTTGGTTTGGTTGGTTTAAACGCCGGTCTAACACATTGCGCGTGCAGTGATTTTCCTGCGTATAAAACTGACATATTGAGCTAAAAGGGCGAACACAGTCACACAACTTAAACTGTACCTAACCCTTAAAACTTTTAACACTTTGTACTTGTACACAATACTGTACAAAAAAAAGGGGTTGTAAACTTTTAACACTTTTTGTATTAAAAATCAAATTGTCATTTATATAAAAGATAAATATATAATATAATTATTATACCTAGATGCAGCAAAGAAACTTGTAATTTGGTAACCAAAGCTAGCATAGTAGGCATGTTCCATCACAGCCATCAGTTGTATACAGTTATACCCTGTGTCAAAACAACATCAACAACAACAATTATATAATGTGTATTCAAACATCCACATATAATAAATCATGATCCATTAATATCGCCATTATTTCCCTTTAAACTCTAAGTCACCCTAACAGTGTTAAGGTAGTAGGCTGCTCAATTTCTAGAATTGACTGGTGGTAGAAGACCTACTATGCCTGTCAATTCAGTATTTCAGAGACAAGTAATTGCACAACCAAGCACGTGAGTAAAAACCACAGCAGTTTTCAGTGATCTAATGAATAATTTCCTCACATGAAAGAAAAAAGCTGATATTTTGAGAAGGACTTAACTTTTTAAACCAGAATCACTCCACTGCTTATAGTAAAAAATGTAAAGTTTAAATTTAAGCAACCGACATTCTACATGCATAGAATTTTTTTGGTTTATTTTACAGCCCATATTCGGTCATATTTCGGGCCATCCCAATTGGAAATAATATATCATTTTCCCAATCCACACGAAAAAAATCCCAATTGAAAATTACCAAATAAAAATATTGAATAACAAATTCTAAAATCTTTGAAAATAAGGGCTTCTTCACTTTTATTTTGCTTAAATGTTTGTAGATGCCATCCTAGACAGTGACTCTTTGCATTCATTAAATTTTAATCACTGCAAAATTTAAGTCATGCATTTTTTCCTAATTTTTAACAAAACAAAACTGAAATTCCCAATGCCATGGGTATTGGTCATGTTCCAAAAATCCTTGGAAAAAACTCTGACCTGATGAAAATGGACAAAATTTCAAAATCAAAATGGGAACGGCTGACTTGGTTTGAAACATGTGGCTTAAATCTGCCACTACCCTAATATAAAACTTCTTACGTAAAATCAAATTAATCTTACCTAAGTATGCTATTTTTGGTAGGACGTCTCGAGTGAACTCTGGGTATGTGGCAACCTTGCCTTGCCATGACGCTATCCCTACGTGACATTCATATATTCTTAAACTAGTTGGCTTCTTAGGATGTGGGTTCTTAAACTGGTATCTCTGTAATTAGATCACACTGTTTACTAAATAAATCATTTTTATACATGTTACTACCTTAATCACAGCAATATGATCTCATTGGGTTTTAAGTCCAACTGACATGGAAAAGGTCATGAGGTGAATTTCCCGCTTAATTGATGGAGAAACACTTAATAACTTGTGACTTTTGGTCTATTATTTCAGGCAAAAGCAAATGCCTGAATAAAACCACAATCCTTCTGTAAGCTAGCTGGATAGCTTCCTCCAATAAAAGAATCCAAAGTCCCTTGAAGGACAGTGAGGGGACAGTGGTTTAATTTCAGCCAACTTGACTACTAAATGAAAAGATATCTGAATTTGGTGACAAAATCACATTACAGCTTAACTAAACTCATTATCAAATATATTTCAATCAAGCACAGTTATCCTAAAAGTAATAGCAAATAAATGCATTTTATAGTCTTAATTTTAATGCAAGCAACTGATAATTTCAAAGCTTTTACAGCTTTAATTCTTGGTAGTAAGTTTCTTAAGTCCAACTATCAATCTACAATGTACATGGAGAGTGTTTGACTCCTCATATGGCACCTCATATTACAGTGCAATTGAATTATGCAATCCTTTCAGATTCAAACTTACGATGTAGGTGAAGTGAAGCAATGTAGAGGAAAATAGCAGTCTCTGACATTGTTAAGATCATGTAGACAATTTTTTGCATTACAGGTAAAGGAAGACCTTGGCACACAAACACTCATTACTCAATACTAAAGCATGCACAAAAGAAGAACTCTCTCATGCAAAGTCTGATAATCATTGACAAGTGTTTTTCAGAGTTAATCCTGGTCGAAAATTTCCTTTAGCCAAGTGTGTGATTTTCCAAATTCATTTGAAATTTCCTCTACAAAGCATAACATGTGCAAGAATATTATTTGTAGCTAAACTTAAATTTTTTTAGTAATTGGCTAAAATGATCTGTATGGCCAGAGACATAGATAACAGAGATAAGCAGCTCCTATATACTCCATTGAAATATCACTCATGCCTATCAAAAAGCATTTTGTAGCAAATGAAAATTGATGTATCATTTATTTAAATGGGAACTGTAATTTTTTTTACCTGCAGCCATAGACAAATGCATAAGCTTTCAGAAAATGTATTATTTTCCTAAGTTTGATGTCTGGTTAATAAGTTTTACTTGCTACAAGTTTTAAGTTTAGCAGGAACGCGTGATATTTTAACTGGTTAGGAAGTTGCCTATCTCTGTTATCTATGTCTCTGATATGGCAGAGTGAGCTTTGCATTTCAAATAAGCCACTATTTAAGCCTGTCATAATAAAACATCTTTAAAATATACTGCTGTAAAGGTACATTGTAAATGCCACAAACCTCCTTAGGATCCCAGAATATCTGGTCATAGACTGGTACTTTTTCTTCCCGTGTTACAAATTTTGCCCAGGGTGACAGTCTGTCCTCCAGTTTACCCGATTTGGTATGTATCACTAACTGAAAAAGGAAAGAAAAAAAAGGAAATAAAAACATCAACTTGAATAATAATTTTGTTCCTATAGCTATGGCCCTTTAGAGATAGAATTTAAAAAAAAAAAATTATTATAATTTAAGAAAAGTTGCAGTTGAGTATCTTGGAATAGTTTAAAAAGCAGTTTTTCTTTAATATTTAAGACTTTAACACAACAGAGCCCTTGCTGTCAACATTACAAACAAGATTGCATTTTGAGAAAAATGCTATGCCACCGCATTAATACAACACTAAACATGTAGTAGTTTAGGATCAGATTTTTTTTTGTTTCTATACAATTGAAGATGGCTAAGAGCCAGGGCTATAATTTGTACAATCTTGCTAGAGGTTCACTACACAATGTTTCATGCAAAATATCTTAACTCTTGCCTTTGTAAATTTAGAGAAGATGATTTTTTAAATTTATACAATATACATATAAGGAAAACCTATGGCCCCTAGGGCGGGGCTAATTTTGACACTAGAGGCAAAATTTGAACAACTTTGATAGAGTACCTATAAATATTTAACAAATATTAAAGCTCTAAGCCTTGTACCTTCAGACAATAAGTTTTTTAAATTTTTTACTATATGTATATATTGAAAATCAATGACCCCCGTGGCGGGGGCAATTTTGACCCAAGGCAAAATTTGAACAATCTTGCTAGAGGTTCACTTCACAATGTTTCATGCAAAATATCTAACCTCTAGCATTTGTCAATTGCCAGACGAATTTTTTTTTTAAGTTTTTACTATAAGTTTTTACTATATACATATTAGTAAAAACCAATGACCCCCGGGGCGGGCCGATTTTGACCCCTGGGCTATTATTTGAACAATCTGGGTAGAGGTCTACCAGACAATACCTTATGCAAAATATCTAAGCTCTAGGCCTTTGAGGTTTTTCAAGAAGGTATTTTAAGTTTTTACTATATGTACATATAGTTAAAATCAATGACCCCCGGGGCGGGGCCAATTTTGACCCTAGGGCTATAATTTGAACAATCTTGGTAGAGGTCTACCAGACAATGCCTTATGCAAAATATCTAAGCTCTAGGCCTTTTGGGTCTTTACAAGAAGATTTTACCTTTATCTTAGACCCATGGGGAATTGGGCAGCTACCATCTTCTTTAGGTGGTATCTTCAACTCCCATTTACCAAAATCACCTTTTGTAAACTTGTATTGCATCTGATTCCAACCATCTAGAATAAAAAAAAAAAAACGATATAGATATCACATTATTATTTGAATGCGCGTGGTGTGACAATGGGCTGCACTGAATTTTACATCACACTAACATAGTATAAGTTGTTTGGTGACTTTCTAGCTTTACTGGTTGAGGAAATCGGAAAACCTCTGGTGCCCTTTCGTACATTATTTCAGGCACGAACCGGCACCTGAATAAGCTGGATAGCTTCTCACATAAAAGAATCCAAAGTCCCCATTGGGCTTCGAATAACGCACAATCAAAGTTATGTTTTAAATACACATTTATTCTATAAAATCATATGTGCTTCTTTCACTTTAAGGTGAATTGTGACAGGGCCCTTGGAGAGTTACACAAGGAAAAATATAAATATTAGGAAACAGATAAATAGTCCATTTTATATTATGATTATAGTAATAGATTTCCTAAGTAAAAACCACTAATGTCCTGTAAGTTAGCTACATTGTAAACGGTTTCCTCACATGGAAATATTAAAAGCATATGGCAACAAGAGCACCGCTAGGCGGAGCATTATATGCCCGAAAGTACTTTAGCTGTAGGTTGATTAATGCTCGAGTTATTGAGCGAAAACTGTTTCCAGTTTAAAGGTGATAGTAACCTTGATCTTTGACCTTGTGACCCCAAAATCAATAGGGGTCTTCTACCAATATGGACAATCATCCTATGAAGTTTGAATACTGTGGGCCAAATAGCACTTAAGTAATGCTCCGGAAACCATTTTCAGTATTAAGCTAATAGTGACCTTGACCTTTGACCCTGTGACCCCAAAATCAATAGGGGTCTTCTATCAAATATGGGCAATCATCCTATGAAGTTTGAATACTGTGGGCCAAATGGAACTTAAGTTCTGCTGCAGAAACCATTTTCAGTTTTACGGTAAAAGTGACCTTGAACTTTGACTGTGTGACCCAAAAATCAATATGGGTCTTCTACCCAATATGGACAATCATCCTATGAAGTTTGAATACTGTGGACCAAATGGAACTTTAGTTATGCTGCAGAAACCATTTTCAGTATTAAGCTAATAGTGACCTTTGACTTTGTGACCCCAAAATCAATAGGGGTCTTCTACCCAATATGGACAATCATCCTATGAAGTTTGAAAACTGTGGGCCAAATGGAACTGAAGTTATGCTGCGGGTAATAGTGACCTTGACCTTTGACCCTGTGACCCCAAAATCAATAGGGGTCTTCTACCCAATATGGGAAATCATCCTATGAAGTTTGAATACTGTGGGCCAAATGGAACTTAAATTATGCTCCGGAAACCATTTTCAGTTTTAAGGTAATAGTGACCTTGACCGTTGACCCTGTGACCCCAAAATCAATCTTCTACCCAATATGGGCAATCATCCTATGAAGTTTGAATACTGTGGGCCAAATGGAACTTAAGTTATGCTCCTGAAACCAAATTGCTAACGGACGGACGGATCACGGACGGACGGACGGACGGACAGACGGACGCCAGGGGGTATAACATAATATGCCCGAAATTCTTTCAGGCAAATAAAAAGGGGCAAGTGTTTCCAAGTCAAGAGCATAAACCTTTCGGCAAAAGGTTGTAATATCAAAACATTGAAACTTACTGAAGTCACCTCTAAGTGAGATTCCTTCCGCTCCAGGAGCCCATTCCTTCATGTAGATACCATTGTCCGATGTTCTGTGTATACCAAATGACTCATACCCGCGTGTAAATTTTTCTAAACTACCTTCGTTACTGTCAATTCGCGAGAGTAAATCCTTGAAACAACCATACCTGCAACAGTATAGTAAATACATTCAGGGCTGGGAATCAAAACTGCGTCGTATCCTACAAAATGTAAACAAACGCCGCCATCTTGGAACGAAAAATGTATGTTTTTGTTTATAACTCTTTTTGTTGGAAATGACTGAAAACCAGATATATGTATTAACACGCTACACTATTTTCCGCTTCGTTCGGTATATGTTGCTTAGACAACTATTTTGTAAAACAAAAGTTATAGCGAACTTGCAACTCGAAGCGGAGCAGAATTTTTATGAAATTGTGTGGATACGACACAGTTCATATTGCTTTATCTATCGATTCTCCTTCAAATAAATTATATACTCGTTTTCAGAGTTACCATAAACTTCAAAACATGATTTTGCATCATTTACTAATTTTCATTAAAAAAGAGTGTGTTTATTTTCAAGAAAATAATGATTTTACGAAATGATACGACGCAGTTGAAAATACAATATTGATACGACGCAGTTGTATTTTCATTGCAGGCTGCATATTGGTTTTAAACTGTTTAAATTATGTGCTAGGTATGTTAATAACGTCCAACAACATTTTCTTGTTTACAACTTAATTCAAAAGCAGAGGTCACTCATTGGTTCCATAAAAATGGAAATGCAATACAATTCTATTAAGGCTGCGTTTTTCGGTCGCATTTAAGTACCCATCATAAGCATCTACAAATTCCGAAAAGCTGTATCAAATGCAATATACATTGAAACACGTGATCGCACTCCCATATGTCAACGTGTTCCAGTGTTGCCTTAGCATGCTTCTAAAATTGTTCCCGTGAGTTCGAAATGGGAGTGATTACTATTTTTGATACAAAAATCAATATTCCAGTGTAACCTCTCCTGGACCCTGTACAAGTATTAATCAGGAATGACCTTGTTTTTTTGGGTTTTTTTAAAGAGAAAAAATTACAAATTTTGAAAAGGTCTCTTGCTATCGGAAGAGAGCTATGCGCAAATTGCATGGTTACCTTTGTTACTTGTAATTAGCAATAATTTTCGTCAATTCCGTTATTACTTATAAATGTCTTTTACGTGCCGATTTTATTGTATTCATTTTCTTATAATAATCGGTGAGTAACAGATGAGCTTTTATTATTTGAAACTGAAACATTGAATTTTTTAAATTATAATTATAAAATGGTTAAGCTACAAGATATTTTTGCAAGTAGGGTATGCGTTCCGTTTAGTCATTTTTATGTTCAGCGCCGCGGAACTTTACCTCTAATTTTGTCGTATTGCATTTCTTTATCGCCGATGAGGAAAGGTCTACGGAATGTATTTTCTATATTTGTATCATTCTTCTCCATTAAAAACCTTAAATTTTTCAAAATCGAGTTACATAATTATGATACAACTACAGATTATTTTGTAAAGAAGGTATCCGTTTTGCAAAGGTATTTTACGCCGATAAATTTGATACAGATATAGGCAGACATGATCTTTCAACAGTATTTAAGTAGTTTTCACAATATTGAACAGAAAATTTAGGTCAGATTATCGCATCGAATTTTCAATAGACTAGAGACATGGCATCTTAACATACCTTCATACTAAAGTGTGATTTTTATTTGAGAAAACTTAAACAAAGGTTTTCAGAAAATGACTTTACAGAGGATTACCCCCTGTTTACATTGAAAATTTCTCTACTAGTCATACCGAAATAAGAAATTTAAATGTTATTCTCTTTATAATTAATTCAAATATTTATAATCTTAAAACTTCACGCCAGAAGTTAATAAACAAGAGCTGTCCGTAAGACAGCGCGCTCGACTTTTTTAGTGCTTGCCTATAATACAAAACATTGACAGTTAAGGGCCATAATTCAAATAAAATCTTTGACAGAATTACCTTCTCCTGGACATGTTTGGGAATCATGATTGTAAACAAGTATTCCAACTTTCAAATTAATATCTCAAACAGTTCAGTCAAAAAGTGGACTGGTACTAAAAACTTAACCAAGATTCTAAGTCGATAAAAGGCCTTAATTTTTAAAACAAATCCTTGACAGAGTTACCTTCTCTTGCGTACAGATGGGGGTAATGATGTGAAAAAGCATTAAAAGTTTCAAAGCAATATCTCAAAGGGTTAAGGCAATAAGTGGATTTTACCCATATTCAATGTATTTTCTAAGTCAAAAAGGGGCATAATTCTGTCAAAAACCTTGACAGAGTTATGTCTCTTGTCTGTTGATGAAGGTCGTGATGGTAAACAAGTATGGTCAGTTTCAAAGCAATACCTCCAATGGTTTTGAAATAAAGTGAGGTGGTACAAAAAAACTTAACCAAGCTCAATACACTTTCTAAGTCAAAAAAGGGCCATAATTCTGTCAAAAACCTTGACAGAGTTATGTACTCTTGTCTGTAGATGGAGGTTATGATGGTGAACAAGTATGGTAAGTTTCAAAGCCATACTTGTAATACTTCTGAAATAAAGTGGGGTGGTACGAAAAACTTAACCAAGGTGTGAGACGCCGACGCCGGGGCGAGTAGGATAGCTCCCCTTTTCATAGAAAAGTCGAGCTAAAAAGCTGCTTATTTGTACAGCTGACGGTTAACAAATTTTGTTGAAAAACAAATCCGACAGGTGTGTCCGACCGTGGCCAAGCTGTTTATGTTTACTGAATTCAAATCACTTGAATTTGACCTGCTATGAATTCGAAAAACTACCAGGGGACTTTTTATTCTTTCGTGAAGCTAGTTTCAAAATGTCGATGGTTCTCTGCAGGTGCAACAATTTTGCCTGAAACAATGCACAAAGGAGCACCTGAGGTCCTCGCCCCTAGTAAAAGCTAATGTATAGAGTGAAAGTTTGAAAAAAAAAGAAAACCACAAAAAAGCAGTCATTACCAAGAACATGCAGAACCACAGTTAACTTAGAGCGTAGCTAGCCAACATGAATTCAAGTTAATAGATTTCTATATTTTTTTGTGCGAAAAAGAATTATGGATAATATTGAACATACCGGAAAATATAAGAAATTATTTCAGATATTATATGATCAATTAGGTAACATGTTCATGTTTAACTGAAAAGTAGCAATGTAAACTTTCAAATTAAATGTTATATTGGACATGACACAATTTATTCTAATAATCAAAAGCAACAGAACATTGCTGTACACCGCAAATGATCTGGGTTTTTTTTTTATCTAGCGCAAGTGATTATTCCATAAAATAGAAATATATTGCCAAAATTATCCCCCTGTGAAAAGACTGCCAAAAATACAACTGCGTCGTATGCATATTTTATTTTCAACTGCGTCGTATCATTTTCGTAAAAATCATTATTTTCTAAGAAAATAAACATCTCTTTTTAATGAAATTTTAGTAAATGATGCAAAATTATATTTCGAAGTTTATGGTGAACTCTGAAACAAATAAATAATTGATTTGAAGGAAAAAACGATAGATAAAGCAATATGAACTGCGTCGTATCCACACATTTTCATAAAAAATTCTGCTCCGCTTCGAGATGCAAGTTCGCTATAACTTTTGTTTTACAAAATCGTTGTGCAAGCAACATATACCGAACGAAGCGGAAAATAGTGTAGCGTGTTAATAGATATATCTGGTTTTCAGTCATTTCCAACAAAAGAAGTTATAAACAAAAACATACGTTTTTCGTTCCAAGATGGCGGCGTTTGTTTACATTTTGTAGGATACGACGCAGTTTTGATTCCCAGCCCTGACATTGAAGTACTGCTAATGAAGTTAACCAGAGAAAATAATTTACACATTGCAAGCAGCACTTGGAACCAATGTATGTTACCAAAATAGGTCAAATTAAGCAAACAAGCCCATACTACGTTAGTAATGCAGTAGAAATTTGGCTCATCTGGAGGCATGCAGCTTTAAGTTTTTTTTAACCCAACTTGGCAATATCTCTGGCGTATAATATGAATGGATTATTGGATGGACAAACGGACAAATCTACTGAGATACCATTTAAATACAATATGGGGTCATTTCTCTTGTTTATTTATTTTGTTTATATGGTTCCTCATTAATTATATGATGACATCTATTTGCTTACAATAAGATGGTCCCCAATTTATATTAAATAGCTTTGAGGCAAATACCAACAATTTGGGTTCATGGGCCTTTTCATTGTCCTTCATGTTGTTTTTTACCACAGTGAAAGTTATCTTCTTTCAAATTCTTCAACAACGATACTTAAGCTTATTATTATAACATTAGATGTTTGCCAGGGTGGACAATGCAGCAAGATGGAAGGATAGCTTGGTTGGTTGGTTGGATGGTTGGATGGATGGATGGATGGATGGATGGGTTGGGTTGGGTTGGAAGGATGGATGGGTTGGTGGGTGGGTTTTGGATGGATGGGTGGGTGGATGTTTGGATGGATGGATGGATGTTTGGATGGATGGCTGTATGGACGGAAGGACGGTTGGATGGATGGGTGGGTGTTTGAGTGGTTGAATGAATGGGCAGATGGTTGGTTGGTTGGATGGATGGATTGATAAATGGCCATTATGGACAGGCAGTTGTGTTGGTTGGTTGGATGTATGAATGGGCAGGTGGGAGGTTTTTTTTTTTTTTTTTTTTGTGGTTGAATGAATGGGCAGATGGTTGGTTGGTTGGTTGGATGGATGGATTGATAAATGGCCATTATGGACAGGCAGTTGGTTGGTTGGTTGGATGCATGCGTGGTCAGGTGATTGGATGAATGGATGGATAGTGCATGAATAATGTATGAATAATGGCCTCATTCAAGGACACTATTTCTATGGCCTCATTCAAGGACACTATCTCTAGTACTGTGTTTTACAACTCAATTAAAATATATTTTCATCAGCTTTTTGCAAATTCTATCATGGCAATGCAAAATGTAAGTATAAGCATAAATAACAATACTGCCTCTACAATATTTGAATAAATACATAACTTTTTATGTATAAAAAAATTCGTAAGGCTCATCAGCAACATAGAATTTGTAATTAATTTGTAAGTATAATGTCTATCAAACATTAGACAAATTACACTACAATAAAAATGTTGTCAATCTGGTAGAAGCAGCGGAATTTTGAGAAAAAAGGTTTTATGGAAAAAAAAGAAAATTAAATGAAAATTGTTGACATGACATTTCAAAATGACTGAAAAAACAACAACAAAATATTCACCTTCTTCTAATTTCTTTCTCATGCGTTGTCAGGTAGCCATCTGCCTTGAACAAGCTATCGATATAAGGTACCTCAATCTTAGAACTGTCTGCCATCTTCACTGCTTAATTCCAACTGATTTTCTCGCATGCAACATACAAGTGTGAGCTGCATGTAACAAAACTTGCGGTTCTTCAACCTTGTAGGTTAAAATAAGGTCAAGGTCTTTCAAAAAAGCTAAAATTGTACAAATTTTCCAGGTTTTATTCCAATGTCATTCAATAATGAATAAAAATTATGACTTAAATAGATGTGAGGTATATATAAAATACTTAAAAATATCATGAATATTGTTTATTAAAGTGCAATTACCTAATTTCTTATTGTTTCACGCAAATGTACATGTATATTAGTAGAGTACTCTTCTCAAAGAAGGTATACCAGTTAGAGGACAACAATCTTCTGAATTTATGGCTTTATAATATATATTTTTGGCGATATTTGTATAAAAAACATTGTAAAGGCTGGTAAGATAATGTTTGTGTTATTTAAGCATCTTAAAACAATTTTGAGTTTTGAAATAAATGATAATCATCATCATGTTTAAGTGTACTACCAGTCGGATATATTGTAACTTCGGCTAGTACTCGGCCCAACACCAACTCGACACCGATCAGAAATCAAAGTTTTTGAGCCATTTTGTTATCATTTTGGTGTATATTACACTGTCTCAGCAATGCTCAAATTAAATAAGATTATTTTCTAGTCTTTTATATGCATAATATTTTCAAATTTAATTTTTCATAAAGCTGTAAATAACACCAAACTCTGCTCATAATGTGTGTCATATCCAACAGGCCTGCTGACTGTATTAAACAGATGTTGAACTGGTCAGATATACTTTTCTTTTCAACAGAACCATTCAATGCATAAATGAGCATATTCAGATATAGTATTTTGTACTATTTGTAGAAAAACACACTGTACAATGATAAATATATATGCTTTTGTCTTTGATTTGTTTAAATGGGTTTTACATCACACTGACACAGTATAAGTCATATGGGGATATTCCAGCTTTACTGATGGAGGAAGACCTTAGGTACCCTTCTGTGTATTATTTCAGGCATGAACGGGCATTTGAGTAGAACCACCGACGTTCTGTAAGCTAGCTGGAAAGCTTCCTCACATGAAAGAATCCAAAGTCCTTGTTAGGATTGGAACCCAAAGTGGCGAGGGGCAAGAAGTTTAAAGTCAACAATCTCAACCACTCGGCCACCGACGCCCCTTTTTTCTTTGAAATCTTGGACTTCATTTGACTGGATCTCCAAATAACACCTTTCAAAATAACCTTATAATAATTTATTAAGGCAGCCATTTTAAAAAGAAAAAATTGGATTAGATATCTTGCCAAAATTGGTCAGAGACTTAGCAATTTCTTCAAAATTAGACAGAGTTAATGCCCCTGTTTTTGTGGAAATATTTGTTGATATTTATTTTTGTTCTTCATTCAGGTAAACAACATATAATGACACTTGTATCTGTTTTTGTGGAAATATTTGTTTATATTTATTCTTTTTGTTCATTCAGGTAAAAAGCATATATTTCCATTTGTTTCTATTTTCAGACATTTTTGTCATGCAAATTTTATGGTAGTCATACTAAAGTAGGATTTCAGCAGAATGAAAGCCAGGTTTCTACATGTGATGAAGAGAACAGGGACTGTGTTTGCTAAATGTATACAGTATGGTTGTCTGTACCATTGTATAACCACATATGGAGTCTCATGTGTCACAGTAAGTACAATGTATAACCACATATGGGGTCTTATATGTCAGAGTAAGTACAATGTATAGCCACATATGTAGTCATGTGTCACAGTGAGTACAATGTATAACCACATATGGAGTCTAATGTGTCACAGTGAGTACAATGTATAACCACATATGGAGTCTCATATGTCACAGTTAGTACATTGTACAATGTATAACCACATATGGAGTCTCATGTGTCACAGTAAGTACATTGTATAATGTTTAGCCACATATGGAGTCTCATGTGTCAGTGAGTACAATGTATAATCACATATGGAGTCTCATGTGTCACAGTTAGTATAATGTATTACCACATATGGAGTCTGTATATTGTTATCTGTACCATTGTATAACCACATGATTATGGAGTCTCATGTGTCACAGTATGTACAATGTGTTCTGGCCAGTCTGTACTATCATGCAGTCTGACCAGCTTGTTAACTCTTAGCCACCTTATCTAAGTATCTTGAGATAACACAACCCTTGACTTTCAATAATGTTTCAGAGGACAATAATAATGAGGTCTCAAATATTATTTAATGGTTCTTTACCATACAAACAAACAGTATCTTTTTTAATTAATGCATCTCTTTGATTAGTCCATTTATAATGTGTTTTCATAATAAACCAATCAGATTGGAATGCTGTTTATTCAATGATATTATCCTTATTGTAGTGTGACGGGAAGTCAATGGAGCCCACTATTTACCATGGTGACGCATATATTGTGGAATGTGTAAGTGTTCATAGACAGACACTAAAAAGGTACTTACTGGTGTTTATAGATTAAGCTGAATATATTTACTTGAATTCTTTTTGGTCTTCACTCTTGCATCCATCTTGTATCCATGCACAAAGCTCAGTTTCATTGATAAAAATAAATATCCTTGTTGTAAGAAATAAATCATTTAAAGATAACACTCTATAAATTGTAAAATGTGTATTGTTCAAAATGTGTAATAAAAATATATACATTGTACATGTAATATACATGTTTGAAATTCATGCAATACATTATTGTCCACAGTTTTGTTTTTATGTCATACTAGATTAGTGCACATATTTTTATTTTAATATGCCCGAAGTAACTTCGGGACATATTATGGTATGGTATTGTCTGTACGTCTGTAAGTTAGCTTAATTAGTAAAACGTAGAACTGTATATAAAGTGACCTGAGTTTGATTCCTGGATGGTGCCGGTCTCTTTCCTTGTGATTGATCATGAAATCATTCCTACAGTCATTCACACTGTACAGTTTACCTGTGCTTTGGCATGTACAGAAGTGATATCAGTTCCTTACCAAAGTGGAGGCACTAGTAATCGTCAACTGCTCGACAGCCTGCCCAGAAACTATGCAGAGTTTGAATTGTGCTCTGGTGAATACAAAGTGGCTTTTTGCTGTGATCTAGTGGGTTAAGTAAAAATCCCATCACCAGAAGGCTAGAGCTTTTTGTTTATTGGTGCCTGGCATAGTGGTAGGAATTTGGAGGTACATGATATGCAAGCAAAAGGTGTCTCATAAGTCAGAAATGGCTGGCCCTTTCAGTAGGGATGACACTATAATAAACAAAACCTTTTATAATGATTGCAAGTTTGAATGTCATCCAGGGCAGGATTTTTTGTGGTATTGATTTCCATATTTGTGTAACAATTTCAAAATGTTTGCAAGATATACAATGTATACCTGTATAATTTTAATTTTTAGGGGAGACGTAATTGGTGTTAAATCATTAGATGATCCAAATAAGTTCATATGTAAAAGAATAGTTGCTATGGCAGGGGATAAAGTATACAATGAAGTATCCAATGAACGTATTTGGGTAGGTGTAACATGCAAAATAGTATATTATATGTTCTAGGTGCATAATGTTTAATCATTGTTGTAATATATAGAGAATTTTTATTTGTTGAAGTATAAGGCTGAAGTATATCTCACAGAGTTGAACACCAGATGCAATATTTTTTGCTGGCTTTCATTCCTCTTGGAAATAATGACATCATATAGAGAATATTATCAAAGAATATTTTTTTGTTTTCTATGTAAGATGGAAATGCAATTTGAAATGTTCACGCATTCTTCATAATAAAAAAGTGCAGGTTTTTGTGCCCCCACTTTAGTGGCGGGCATTTAGATTTACCTTTGTCCGTCTGTCCATCTGTCCGTCCGTCCGTCCTTCCGTCCGTCTGTTCTCTTTTATGTCGCATGTAACTCAAAAAGTATTTGACCTAGAGTCATGAAATTTTACAGGAAAGTTGATCAGAATGTGTATTTGTGCACCTGGGTATTTTCATCTGGATATTTAGTATTTTTAGAGTTATTGCCCTTGACTTAGTAAAATTTTGCAATTTTCAACTTGTGTCGCATGTAACTCAAAAAGTATTTGACATAGAGTCATGAAACTTTACAGGAATATTGATCAGCATGTGCAGTTGTGCACCTGGGTATTTTCATCTGGATTCATTTAGTATTTTTAGAGTGAATGCCCTTGACTTACAGTAGTATAAATTTGCAATTTTCAACTTGTTCATGCATAGCTCAAAAAGTATTTCACTTGTAGGCCTGAAAGTTTACAAGAATGTTGGTCAGCATGTGTACTTATGCACCTTGGGGTTTGCTTGTGGATTTACTCAGTATTTGTAAAGTTCTTGCCCTTCACTTAGTAAAAGATTTTTAGTTTTCAAAAAATAATTGACCTAGAGTCATAAGATTGACAGAACAGTGGCGCGGTGGGGGCATCCGTGTCCTATGGACACATTTCTAGTTGTCATTTTGATACATTGATATTATACATTGTTATTTTTCATGATTCTTGTTTTATATAATTATGTAGGTACCTAAAGGTCATGTTTGGTTAGAAGGAGATAACAAAATCTGCTCACATGATTCCAGACATTATGGCCCTGTACCATATGGATTGATATTTTGTAAATTAATATTTAGGGTAAGTGAATTACTCAGTAATATTTTTCATCTGTTCTTCATTTATTTGATTTGTTCTGTATTTTTAACCAGGTTTTCCGAAACAGAAAATCCTGATTATTAGATTTGATACTGTCAAGAGCAGGTCATGAACTACTTTTAACTCGACTATTTGATAAGAATAAGTAGAGCTATTGTAGTCACCTGAGCGTCGGCGTCCGCGTCGGCGTAACCACTTATGTTAAAGTTTTTGTAATACCTCAAATATTTTCAAAGTCCATTGACATATGGCTTTGAAACTTTGCACACTTATTCACCATCATGACCCCAACCTGTAGACAGTAGGAGATAAATGTATCAAGCATTTTGACAGAATTATGCCCCTTTTTCGACTTAGAATTTATGTTAAAGTTTTTGTAATACCTCAAATATTTTCAAAGTCCATTGACATATGGCTTTGAAATTTGCACACTTGTTCACCATCATGACACCAACCTGTAGACAGGAGGAGATAACTGTATCAAGCATTTTGACAGAATTATGCTTTAATACAAGTTGAAATTTTATATTCTTTTTTGAGAGCATAATAGGACTCTCGCCAAGGCCTATAACTGTTACATGGATTTAAAGAATATTTTTGCCCTTTTGTTAACTTTGAAAATTTCACATTATCAAGGCTCTTTTACTATCAAGCACTAAGAATAGTCGAGCGTTGCTGTCCTACCGACAGCTCTTGTTTTAAAATCCACAAATTTAATCTCTTTTTGATCTTACTTGTAACTGTCCAAGACCCATAACTACACTTGTGGTATGCACTTTTTGTAGATTTGTTTCCCTTTGTGAATTTAGATTATCTTTGTTTAAAGTTTGGTCATATGTTTTATCTCTATGAACACTGAAGGTATTTTCTTTGCAGCTTGTCTTATTGGTTACTGAAATTAGACCCATTAATCTAACATTGACCTTTGCTGAAATATTCTTCTTTGTGAACTAAGTGAGTTTTTGCACTACCTTGACGTGGCTGTTGTTGTAGGCAAAGAGTCAAGCAAACAGTCTTTCTAAAATCTCTTGTTACTTTAGGATTGAGTATCATTCCCATTCATTCCAATAACCTTTTTAATTGAAGGTTAAACATGTACATTTACCATCACATGTCATTTAATGGAACATCAGTGGTTCTTCCCAGGTGCCTGTTCGTGCCTGAAATAATGCACGGAAGGGCACCTGAGGTCTTCCTCCACCAGTAAAACTGGAACGTCGCCATATGACCTATAATGTGTCAGTGTGACGTAAAAACCCAGTTAAACAAACAAACAAACATGTCAATTAAAAGTGACTGCGATTTTCCACTTATTACATTGTTAATCAGATATTTTCAAGATTTTACCTTGTTTCACAAGATTTATAATGCTTCCATAATTATTTTTCAGATCTGGACAGGTCACCAGCACAAAGTTCATATGTCCAAGGACAGATGACCGTAACTCAGGAATTAGGCCTCTTCATTTATACAGTATTCATCATGAGTTAATTACCTGCAGAGTAAGAGTGACCCAGTTATTGGACATGTACAATAGGTACAAACATTAGGAAAACTAGGAAAATCTATATTTAGAAAGTTAGAAGATTTGGAATGTGCATCATGTCATACATATCAGATAGACAAGTTATGTATAAAGGCAACAAAATTCATGCAGATCCTGTGGTCATGATGTAAAGCTTGTATCAACCCTTTTCCCCTTACAGCAATGGTGTTTAATGTTCTGCTAAGGACAGCCTTTGAAATTATAACCAGCCAAAGGAAATTAGCATCAGTCTGGGGAATTAGCACAGGCCTTAGGCCACTAAATTCCATAGGATGGTAGTCTGTTTGGTCTGTAGTTATTTTTGGCCTTAAAATTCACTTAACAAAAAAATTCATCAAAATCACGATCTAGAATATAATTATGGTCCTGTTAAAGAACACCAAATTCTGTAAGTTAAAAAATTTTACCATCCCGAATGACAAGTGCTTTTTAAGCTTTTTGGTGAAGATTGTATTGACATTGAATTTCTTTTTACGATGGGAAATTAGACAGTGTAATAAGAGACAATATGGGGACGTTATTCAGCTAGTTTACAGTGTTGGTAGGACTCAGCTGAAATGCTTGTGCCTGAAATGATATAGGGGCACTTCCAGATATTTATCTGGTAGTATGTCCCATAGTTAATTAGGAAAGTTACCCATGGCAAAACTCTTTTCATACATATATATATTTGCAGGATCATTAGTTTATTGTTGACGATAAGAAAATATGTAAAATATGTTCATTTGAATACTATTTGTGCTTTCTGGGCATTATCGAGCTTAGAATTAAGATTATGAGCTTAGAAATTTGATAATATATTGAGCTGACTTTATAAAATATAATGTTTTATGCTTTTCACATAGCAGTTATGAACTCCCCTGGTCGCCATTTTTATGGTTATTCACAGTAAAATATATACTTATCTTAAGATAAGTTTAAAATATTTCATACTTGTATATCATATGCATAAGATAAAGCTCCTTCATAATTTTATCATCTTCACGAAAATTGATAAAAAATCTTGTGCATATTGGTGCTATAATAATGTTTTCCTCAATATGTATTCAAGAATTTTACAATTCACAAATGTTAGTAGTTTTATATTGATGTTTTCATATTTTGTCAATCATATTATATATGGCTGCCACTTTTGGTAAGGGAGGTAAATATTGTAAAAATCGGAAACTATATCTTATTAAGTCTTTGTTAGAATAAAAATTGCTTAAATATTATATATCCTGTATTTTTGAGCTTGGAAATAATATTATGAGCTGAGATTTATTTTGAGCTCATATGTAACTCAATATTTAAGCTCAGATATGATATTTTTGAGGTGCAATATGAGTATTAAGCTGTTATGTTTTTAACTCTTAACATAATTGTAAGCTCATAAATGATATGATAGCTCAGGTGTGATATATTGAGCTACAGAGAGGATATTTGCTTAGTTCAGTGTAAGATCGAAATATAATTCACAGAGTGAGCACCAGAAGGTATATTTAACGAGTGGCGTAGCCACATGTGAAATATGAACTTTTGGTGTTCACGAGGTGAAATATATTTTGATCTTACATTAAACTAAACTAATTTATTTTTTATTATATGCAAAGAAATGTTTAAAAAGACTTTTAAACCTAGTACTAAATGAAAAGGGCGCCAAATAATAATACAACGTGATGTCATTTACGACGTCACGTCATAAAGTTGGTTTCCAGTTCTGTGAATGCTTGTATTTCACTGAAACAATGTAATGAGCTCAAATATTCAAAACAGTGAAATTATCAAATTGATAATTTCATTGTTTAAAACAGTGAAATTATCACTTTTTATTTCACTGATACATTTCTATAAACCACCGAAAAGCATGTGATAAGTAATAACATGACCTCAGAAATAATTTATTTAGTACAGAAATGTTATGTTAAGCATGCAAGTTTAAGCTAGCTATGCTGATATTAGATCGTGGTTGAAATAGAACAAGATAAATTGATCTCTTAAAGATCTTGTATGTTTTAATTGAGGTTGTTACCACACTTCAGTGAAATTTTATATATGTATATATTTATGCTTATAAAACAATTTTAAAACATCGAAGAATATGTAAAATATGTACTGGAAATATTTGTGCACATTATATGTAATTATTAAAATATATGCATTCATTTCTTATTGAAAAATTTGGCTTGGACTTTTTAGAAAATAAATTCCTTATTACCTCCCTTTATTTACATGAAATGTTAAATTCGGTAATATCTTTACAAAAAATGCTGATTGGAACTTACAATATTGATAAATTTTAATTTAGCATCATATTTATGACATAAAATAATAAAAAAATGTGTTACAGGATCTTTAAGAATCGTTTTTTTATCACATTTTCACATGTGTTTTTTTTCCAAGGTAATATAACCTGATATAGTCATTACTTATTTCTTTTTACATGTATGACACATGTGTAATACAGCATCAACATACAAAACATTTTGTGAAAAGTTAAAAATGCAAGTTTATTTTCATAAATTGCAATGCATTTGGTAATATGACCTAAAGAAACCCATATTAGTTGTTATATGATATAAAATTTTATCAAACTTATCCAAAAAAGTGTTATAAAGCTTACCAGAGGCTTACTTTGTAGCAATTTCTTGAACTCATTAATAAGATTTTGTATTACATGACAACTCATGTGATAACTTAAATAATCATTAATTTTTAAAGATTATATATATTTTTAGACAAAGTTAAAATGTTTTTTTTACTCTTGGAAGACAGAAATCCTTATGTAACCATCAAGAGTTCATTAGGGAAACTTTTGCTTTCAATATAATATTTCATACTCCATTTTTTCTCCTGCAGTCGTTTTTAATCCAAGCTAATATTTTGAAAGATACGAGTACATATTAAAAAGTATTGAATTAATAAGTAATTCATATATTTTTTTGCCATTCAATTTAGAAAAGTAATATTAAAGAAGAATTGTTTAAGAGAAAATAGGGTGTTTCTAGGGAGTTTATATGAAATGAACAATTTTGTTCCTAGTGCCTTATATGATAAAGTTCAACAAAGTGATATGTTAATTAGGTCAAAAGATATGCTGATTAGGTCAAAAGATATGCTGATTAGGTCAAAATATTTGTTAATTTGGTCAAAAGATATGCTGATTAGGTCAAAATATATGCTGATTAGGTCAAAATGTTTTTGATAAATATATAATATTAGTTTTTCCATAAAGGTCATGTTTATGTCAGAAAAACCCTCTTCTTTTCTAACTTATCTTTTACCCATACAGGTTTATAATATTAACACTTAATGACTACAAATAATCTATTGTTAAACATTTTTTTTCAGATTAGGGGAATTGTTGCTTATTAAGATGTCACTAAATTAACAATTTTTCGTACCTCGGGAACGAAGTATGAAGTTATTGTATATTCCCAGTTCATAAACTTACGATTTAAAGTTGTTTTAATAAGCATTTACCATTTATTTTGTCATATGTATCATTTGTAACATTTGTTACTTGTCAATATGTTATTATATTGTTTAAAATTATTACGAAACAAATGTTTTGAAAATAAAAAAAGGTTTTAACAACATCAATTGTTTTGTCAAGTGTGTCATATAAGAATTTGCCAGTTTGTTTTCATACTTAAACAGCACTTGATTATTTTTTACGTTCATTATCTTTACCTTAACCTGCCGAATTTCTTAAAAAGACTAGTCCAGCTTCTTTTTTGGGGGACTGTCCATTATCAATTTTAGGGATATCAAGATGAAAAATTAAAAGAAAAAGACGTACCACAGATAGCCTGGTCAAAACTGACGTCTATGCTGATGGCAAGGCCTTCTCCGGTTCCAACCAGAGTATTAAATTCAGTTGTTAAAATTTTGCCGCTTTCATAACTGTCTGCCTCTTCCATAATGTCTTGCTCTAAAAGAAAGTAAATATGTTATTTTTTTGATGACTGGCATGAAATGGGACACTTACATAATTTCCACCATTTTATCAAATCAAGTTCTTATTTTTCAAGCATTTTGAAGCTTTTGGGACAGAAATTCCTTTGCATAAAAAGCAGGATTTGCATAAGGTTGGGTTTTGCCTTTACTTTATAGTGTGTCTTGAGGATCAAGTAATGCATTAAAATCTCAACGCTGAATGGTTTTAAGAAGTCATCTACGAGAACGAAATTGGACTGACCTGTGAGGTTTTAGAACCGTTATGTGTGTATAGGAAAAAACATTCTAGAGACGCCCAGCTTTTGGTAGATGTATGAAAAGAATGCGGAATTTGTGAAATTCAGTCTGTTTATGAGAAGTATGGTATAATGCAACATATTTATACGACTCATTCTAGTTGTTTTGTGATAAATTTTCAACATTTATGAGTCAAACAACAATATGAACAACTTTTTCCTGTTAATACGAAAAAGGTATAAACAAAAATTTGGGAGTTAAATTGCATTGTTCCTTTGGGACCAATTTAAGTTTGATCACTACCCATAGTTTGGGCGCTGCACACATTTTTCATGTTGATTATTTTGAAGGTAAAATTGATCAATATGACACCAGTCGACCTTCATCTTCTCTGTAAATGACTAAAATGTTTTTTTTAATTGATAAAAATGTCCGATATATTTTTTATTGATGAATGAAATTGGTTCAGTGTGTCTGTGTATGTCAGTGGGAGTCATTTTTTTTAAACATCAATCAAGAGACTTTTGATTCCCGGGGCTTTAGTCCCGTATACAGACATGCGATGCAATGTACTGCGCACATTGGAGTTATAATTTAGAATGCAACTTTGATTAAACGCCTATTTCTACATAAAAACATATCATTTGGCATTGTACAAACATTTTTGTAATATAAAAGACATTAACAATAGTAAATTAAAATACACATCATTATAAATTGGCATAATGATTAAAAGAAAAGAACGATTTCATGGAACAGCATACACACACACACACACACACGCACACACGCACACACACACACACACACACATATATATATATTTGCATACACACATTTACATACATATACATACACACAAATATCTCTCTCTATCTTTCGGTCTCTAAGATAAATGTTTACAGTACAGTAATTTTCTAATCACATTTCAATATTTTACAGTTTTTGTACATCACAGTTTATATCTAAGTATAAATTCTGTGCTTAGAATAGAGAGGAGAAAGTCCTTAAAGAAATAAGTTTTCAATAATTTTATTGTCTCTTGAAAATTTCTACAGATTTGCTTTGTATAAGGTCTCTGGCAAGTTATTTCCATAACTTTGAACCTATTGTATTAAAACTTCTATCTGAAAAGGTTTCCATGTTTCTGTTAATTTGGTATTTCATTAGCATCCAACAGCTGGCTGCGATGACTTAAAGAGCGTTTTTTTGGGTTTTGAGGAGTCAAAAAAAATTAATTTAGTAAGTTGATGCATTTCCTAAAGAACAATTGTACATATTACACTAGGATCTGAAATTTATGCGAGCTTTAATGGGACCAGTGTAAATCGAAAAAAGTGCTTGCTTGGAGCAATCAAATGTTGTTCTATTTAATACAAGTTTAGCACACATGTTTTGGATACGTTGAAGTTTAGAATAACTCAGTTTTCGAGATACCGTACAAAATGAGCTACAGTATCCAAGTGTGAGATATAGCTGGAGATAAAAACAAGGTTTCAGTGGCATCAGAAGACAAAATACTGCGAATACACTTGATCTTAAATATTTTAAGCATAGCAGTTTTCCATTTTGTTTGATATTAATTTTGAATTTAAGATTCATCTAAGAAGGCACCAAAATATCTCAATTATACGATTTGCGTTCGATTTCTTAATTCACAAATATCAATTTCTTTTGTGCTCACTTCTCTAATTGTTGACGGGCTTCCGTAAAGAAAACAAACGCAGCTTTTTGTTGGTATTCATTTTTCAATTTTGTTTCCGTTCATCCACTCCCTTGATGTCGACGGGGAATTTTCAAAGGTCTTGAATTGCAGACGCTTCGTCGAATGGTGGTTTTTTAAAGCGTTTGTTAGCATGTGGTAAATCCAAACACGGGAATAGAAGGAAACACAATGTCAAATATCGTTGCAGCATAGGTTAGCATAGCCAAGGCCCCAAACAACTTCCTTGGGAGGGAACTACAGTAAGCTTTCACTGTGAACAAGTTGGAAAATTAACGTTCACCGATAACTGCGTGGCTTTTTAAGTACGAATATATCCATCTATGAGCAGAGTCACACATACCATACCGGGGAGACAACCTCCTTTAACGATACTGCTTTCAATTTCGAATCTTTACTTTTATACGTTTCGTGTTATTGTGTAAAAGTTTTTGAAAGGAAATCATTCTAGAGCAAAGATAAAATAAATCTGTTTTAGGGTTTTTCATAGAATAAATAATCCTTACGCGCCATGCACCGGCTTAAGGTTTTTTTCCCTTGTATATAAAATGGTATTTGCAGTGGAGTAAATTATCATATTTTTATAATTATGTTTTAAACGAATTTACATAAACACATTTTGAATTAAACGACTTACTAAAAAATACTTTTTCTAAGGGAGGTAAATGTATAAATGCGAAAAATTGATTAAGTTGCGAAAGAGTGTTCGTACGTGTTTGCTACGCACGGAAGTTCTGTTTCAAAACTCTTTTTCGCATGACTAAAATTAAAATTTCAGGTATTTATTTATTTCTTTTCTCAATTTTCATAACCATTTTAAATATGCCATTTATCAAGCCGTTTTGCTAGGCGGAAGTTTTTGTTTCAAACTCTGTTTTGCATGATTTAATTTTAAAATTACAGGTATTTTTTATTTCTCTCAATTTTCATAATCATTTTATACATCCATTACAAAGCCTATGGCAAAATATTTTAGTAAATATAGTTTAACTGTGATCAAAATTTCAATAACTTAATCAAATCAATAAATGAAATCCTTGTTCTCAATCTAAAATGCAGAAGAATAAATCAAATTTTATGTTAATTAGAGGCGAACTTTGTCTGTCAATTTTATTGCTTCATTTATTATTATTTAAGAAGAATTTAATTACACAAGACTTCGAATTTTTAAAATAGCTGAATATTTTTATTTTCTATTATTATTCTTTTATTCAACATGGAAAGGCAACTTCTGAACTGATTAAAACACCGATATTTGAACATTGCATTTCATTATATACAGTCAAAATTTAAGTTTAAAGGGAAGGAAATAAAAAGAATTGAATGTCCTTAATAACGACGGTTTACAATTTTACTAAATTAAACAGCAGGCAGGTTTTATTGATACATATGCAGATCATTAAAATTTAGTAGCCGGAAGTTTTTGATTTGTTTTTTGTTTGATGTGTGATACACATTTGAAGAAAGCTTTTCAAATTTCATGATTTTGTGACTGAAAGACTCTTTTGTTTGGTTTAAAATAAACCGATACATAATGCGTATTTTGCCGCTTTTGATTTGTATTGAAAACGATAATTACCCCATTTTGAAGCCCTGAGGTCAGTATATTTAAACAATGTGCTTTAACAGCCGAGTGGGCCTTAAACACGATTTCATTATTTTTGACAGCATAAATTCAATCTTTTGATGATGAATCATATGTACCTGATAAATATATTAGCCGGGCCTCACTAAGATAAAACGTGTAATAGTTACGGTAAAAATTGATAGATCTTTGTAGAAATCAAACCAATATTCGGCAAGTAACGGTTGAAATTTATAAAGGATATAAGGTAGAAATTTATACATATGTTTTCAAAACGGTGCTTCTGTTATAGTAGATTATGTTTTAACCAATGAGAAAAACTTCTCAAATATCCATCATTTTTTGTGTTCAGCAAGTTAACGGGTTAGCGACCACTCCCCCTATAGAATTTTTCATTACATACTAAATACAGTAAAAATACCTGTGACATAAAAATTATAATTGGGATTCGAAACCTTAGGGATACCTTTAGCGCGGGTTTGATCGGCATATTGCCTGATGCCTAATCAATTCACTGAGTGATTCGACAGGCCGTAAACAACACTATAAATAGTTTTACTTTGTTTAACTTAGGGAAAGTTGCAGACACTCTTTTTTTTCAAGAACATATACAAATAAAACACAATGTTAAATTTTCAGACAGTCAGTCTTTTAAAAGGATGCTGACTGGTTTTGACGGCCGAATGCAGAAATTCAAAAATATATATGTAGATGCCTTAAAGTCATTTTTATATATGTAAAACTCCAGCAAGTAGAAGTATATTGTGCAATGTAAGAAAAGAATATAAAATTTAATCTGAAAAGAAAAAGATTAACTTTTATATCCAAAAATTTTTTACTGAAATTTAAGATTTTGTAAAAAAAAAAAAACAGTTTTGGCGACATTTTTAAAAAAAAAAGGCTAATGTTTCTAAAGACAATTTACTCTCGAGGAGTTTTTTTAATTGTTTTTTTGTTGTTAAAATTTATCTAATAAAAATTCAGTTCCATCAATAATGAATGTAATGAATTTTGTAACGAACACGTTTTAATTGGGAATGGATTGTACCTATGAAGAATTGAATTTGCCTATCAACATATGAAGAAATTAAGAAAGCTGTAAAAAACACTAAAGTCGAGTAAAGCGGTAGGCTCGACTGCCTTTTAAACGAATTATTTTAAATTGATTCTTTGATAATATTTTTTATCCTTTGTGTGATATTTTTAATTGCCATTTTAGATTCTGGTTTTTATCCAGACAAATGGACGGAGGGTATAATTGTTCCCGTAGTATAAAAAAGGCGATCCGAAAAATTAGTTGATAAATTATAGGGGAATAATTTTAGTTCAGCTTTTATTACCTAAGCTTTTTAAATTCCATAACCCCAAATAATGAGTTGGGAAAAATTAAAATTTTGATAAAAATTCTGTTAAATTTTTGATTTCCAAAAATTTTGGGGTTTTGGGAAAAGGGGGGATTTTAAATGTTTATGCCCAAATTTTTATTCTACATTCGTAATGCAAACCCTTAATTTAAAAAATAAAAAAACGTTTTTTAGGTAGGGTTTATTGATTCGAAAAACTTGTTTTGATAGCATTTGTAAATTTTATTTTGGGTTTAAAAAGTAATAAATGTGGGTTTTACAAGGAAAAAAATTTCGAATTTAAATTTAAAAAAATGTATGAAAAAATAAAAAACAAAAGTGTTAGAAAGTTTTAACCTTTCGAAAATTTTTGTCCCCTTTAATGGGTTTTTCCCTATTTTAAAAAAGACCTTGTTAATATTTACAAGATAACTTAAACCCAGGATTATTGATTGTATTGCTTTTTTGCTGACGATATGGCCATTGCAGGAGTAAAACTCCTGAACATTTACAAAAAATGCTTTAAAATATTGCTTTAAATGGGGATAATACCAGGAAAAACTTAAAATTGTTGTCTTTAGGAACCAGAGAGCGTAATTTTTATCAACTAAAATTTGGACTTATTTACGGTCAACAATAGAAGTAGTAAATCATCACTTTAATTACCCTAGGTACAGTGTTCAGCTATTACAGGTAATTTTTCCCTTAATAATGAACAATTAAACTGGGTAAAGCTTTAAAAGCAATGAAAGCATTATTTGATAAATTGTAAAAGACATGGATTTCAAACCCAAATTATTACGTCAATTATTTGATTCTTTTGTAGGGCTTAATCATATCCATATGCATCTGAAGTAAAGGCGTGTTATAGCAAATCAAAAGATATAGAGCGTAATTCACTTTTTGAAATATGTGTAAAAAGAATTTAAATGTTGGAGCCAATACAAGCAATGCTTAGTAATATACGGCGAACACGGCCGTTACACATTGTATATAAATCGACACGTAAGAATGATTAAGTTTTGGTGCTAATTGATAAATACTGACAATAATAATTTTACGGAAAACACATGAATTAAGTTTATTCTGATTGTTATAAAAGGTAAAAAAAAAATGGGTATCAAATGTTAAAGAAAATGCTAATATATATGATTTATCCGAATACTTTTTTTAAAAAAATAAAATAAAAAAATAATAATATCGTAGAAAGTAAATTATTTCCAAAAATATCTAAACAAAGAAGGGTTATTGATAATTATATACAAAATCATGGCATTCATCTGTAGAAAATAATTCTTTTTAGAACTTTATAAAAATTGTAAAGAATTATTTTCCCATACGAAAACTATCTAAACTTATTACCTAAGGGGTCTTCGATTTACATCACAAGACTTAGAAATTTCCTGCACATACACTAGAGACAAACGGGTAGATATGATCAAAATAGAAATCCTGAAGAGTGAAAGATATTGTTTATGTGTAAATAGACCCATGATTTATAGAAGACAATACTGATTTGTTTGGATATGCCCATAGCTATAGCTGACATAAGGAAAAAATATGTTAAAAGACGCATCACTGTTTGAATTAATTGAACTGATTCTTTCAACTAATAAATCATACTACTAATCAGTTTAAATATTTGAGAGACATCGATTTAAAAACAGGTACACCATGTTAGATAACAAACTGAATTTTGATATTTTGGTAATAAATTATAATAAAATTCAGTTGATTTTGTTGTATCCAAAAATGTTTATACTCTGGCTTAACAAATTTGTTTTATAAAATGATAATTATATTCTCTTAACCATTAACTGTTCATTCTCCAGCTTTTACATAAATTCAATGTTTTATATTAATCCTAAATTTTACTTGTTAAATAGAAACGTGGATCTTTACAATTTGTGTATTTCTATTTAGTATGATGTACTATGTAAAAATCTAAAATAAAAATTATGTTCTTGTTCTGGTCGTTATTTTCGTTCGTATTTTGTCACTATTGTAAAAAGTGTATTGAACAAATGAATTTGTACAGACACAAACTGTGGTTTAATTTATATTTATTACAATTACTTTAATGTTTTACAGCATATTGTTTGATAACCATATGCATTTTAATTTATTGTTTTTTGATGCGTTTTTTGTCTTGGCCATATTCTAAATTAATTATTTACTGAAATGGCCAAAGGCATATTTATGCCGATTGCTAAATAAAGATTGATTGATTGTAAAAAATGCATGATACTTGTCAATAAAAAGCATCGAACACTACATGGTACTTACGATAATCTTGATAATAAAAGTCAAATCTCCATGGGAACTGATATCTTCATGTACAAAACTTTTGATCAAGTAATTTTTATCCTTTTTATTAATGTGTTTATTCCTATGATGTTTATATATTGTAATGACCTTAAAGATCCTGTAAACACATTTTTTTATGGTTTTAATATAAAAGATAATGATCCAAAAATTAAGATTAATGCAATAATGTAAATCCCAAAAGAATTATTTTTTAAAAGATATTACCGATTAAATTTTCATGTAAATAAAAAGGAGGTTAATTGAATTATTTTTTATAAAAATTCTAAGTCAAATGTCCAATAAGTAATGAAGCATAAAATTTAATGATTGCATTTTTAATATTTACAAATATTTGCAGGTACAATATTCTACAATATTCTTCGATTTTGAAAATTTTTGTATTGCAAAATTAAAATAACATATAAAAAATTTCCCAAAACCTTAATTACAAAAAAAAACAATATTACCTTTTCCTTGTGTGTGTACAGTAATTATAGAATACGTCCTAAGGGGAATCCCGGGGGCCGAGGGGGTTGGGTATCGCGCCTGAACGTCGGGGTTCTACTTAAGTGACGTTTGTGCTGAAATACCACGGAGGGGACTGAGGGTTTTCCTTCAGTAAAACTGTAAAGTCGAAATTTAACCCCATTTTTATAGTGTGTTTGATGCGATGTAAAAACCAAATAAAAATAAATAAAAATTTTGATCTTTGCTATTTTTTATAATTAAAAGTTTAAATTTTAAAAGTTATAATATTCAATTGATTAATTAATATTTTGAAAAAAGGGGAATATTTGTTTAATACCATTTAATTTGTAGATTTTTATGTTAATAAGCTTGAGCAGGAAATATTTTATAATTGTTTCATATTTTTGCTTTTTCAAAATTTTTAATTAGCTATTAAAACCATATTGTCATTAGATGTCCCCGGGTTCCCTTAATGAAATGGGGAAAAAAACGAAAAAAACCCCGGTGATGAAACGAAGACGTTTGTTAAATGCGGGGTCTTTTATTCACGTAGCAACAAGACTAGGGGGTTTGGAGAAAAACAGGGATACCTTGGTAACAAGCAGAAATCAACAACCCCCACTTAAGTCCGACTCTGATTTCCTTTGGCAAAACATAAAAATTTTCCAACACAGTCCTAAAACCTCATCCAACCCACAGCCCCCTAAATTAAAACGGGGAAAAATGAATTTTAATGATACGGGATATACTTATCCTGGGGTTTTGTTTTTCGGGGGCTGGAATTTGATGCCCCTTTGCACCTTCGACGAATAGACAAATGAATTGGGGTGTTTGTGATAGAACAGGCAGATACTTATTTAAGAAATCATTTAAAATGTTTAAATTTCCATTGTAAAATGGTCCAGAAAAACTTAAAGGAATGCAAAATGTCCGCGATAGTGACTTGTTTTTTGTTTTCCCATGTTGTCCTGGCCTAAAAAGCTAGTCAAGGGTAAATCAGGAAAGCGAAAGAAAATGGCCTACGGGTTGATTTTGAAAGAATATGAAAGGGGAAGGAGTTTGTTGAAATGTCGGAAGAAAAAAAAAGGTCAATGAAAATTGAAAGAAAAACTTCTAGGGGAGAGATGTTGCATTTTTTCAATTTGAACTACACAAATGAGAGCTATATTTTTGTGAAAAAATTTAAAAACTTTTTATTTCGACACAATGCCCTGATGCTTTAAAAAGTTTATTTTTTGAAAAAAGTTTTGCTCCCTTGTTATTTCAAACACAACCCCCAATTCTTGAAGGAAAATAATTTTGTCACTTGTCTAAATTTTTGTTTTTTTCACACTTTCCATTGTGTTTTAATGAAATTTTCCCCTCATTTTAGATACCAGAAACAAATTGATTATGGGGTTTTTTACCAGACACGAAAGGTTTTCTTCTTGAAACAAGCTTACATTGTTAGGAAAAGGGAAACCCGCTAGAGTTTGAACTAACTTTAAATGAATTCAAATTTTAAATTTTTTGAATTTTAAAGAATTTTTCCTGAACAGAACCCGGAAAATGGTGTGGAAAAAGTTAGAATATTGCTGAACAATATCTATGTTTTAAAGGGTTCCCAGAAAAACAAAAATTTTTATCACTATTTTTTATTTTTTTAAAAAGCATCACATTCTTGCCAAAACCCTTTTCAATGGTAAAATGGATATCAAAGGAAAGGTTTTAAAATGTGTACAATATGGGCAAAAACAACTTTGCGTCCTTTAGGACTGTTTAGCTCTTCTGGTTTATATGACGAAAGTTCCCAGTTGATAGCAATTTGGACTTGACAACCGATGTTGCACCCATGGTAAACCTGAAACTAAGCTTTCTGTTTTCTATTGTCGGAGATTTTGAACGTACGGAACTTATAACTGAAAACATAGAGGAATGTTAGATTTAGCGTTGTTGAACCAATATGTGTTGCTATGATTCACAAGTGCCCCCTAAAAAAACAATTTTGATGAGATGTTTACGACGAAGATGACGAATACACATTGCTAAAGCGTATAACTGCAATCAATGCTTGTCAAGTTGTTTACGATCTGAAATAGAATGTGTCCATTACGGAGCTCCAATATGAAATTTCAGATAAACACATGATCTTATCTGCGTGATAGAGAATTGGGTCTGACTTTTTGGATGAACTTTTGGCTATTTGTGGATTCTCTTCTTATCTCTACTTTCCCCAGTACAAGAATTTCCAACTAAGCAGAGGTAAAAAAAAAGATAGTTTTTTTTAAAACCTTGTCGATCATTGAATAGTCCCAAATTTTGGACACCGGAAAACAGCAAAAACCTTTTGGGGTCAGTGTATGGAGCGGGAAAAAAACAAAAAGGGTGCAGCTTTAAAGGCAAAACCTGTTTTCTCTGAAAAAACGGGGCAAAAATAAGCTGAAAAATTTCATACCCCTAACTAGTAAACTACTTCATATGCAGTTTTAAGCGATGCACTTATACAGTTATTGATCAACCCCTAAAAGATTTGTATTTTGCGACATAAGGATATATAAAATATAATGTATCCAAACCTCTAAAATTTAATTTGGTAATGTAGGCAAAAGTGCGTTGAGTAGAATTATGTTAAGGTTTTCAGTTAAAAGGATTGGTTTCAAAGGCTAACTGATGTTTTTACGATTATTTTTTTTGTTATTATCATCAGTGTGTTATAAAATATAAGTTAAAAATACAATGATGGATGATTGATTAACTGGTACATATTGACATTGTATCATTTCCCTATTCATATGTACATTTCTGTCAAGTTTAATTGAACTCCAACAAGCAAGTTGATGGACAAGACTATTTTTTATCACCTTCCGATTTCATGTGCATGCGATAAAATTGAATTTTATGACTGTAGCACCAGTATACATTTAAAATATCAAGTGGTAGTGTATTAGTGGTGATTTCGGCGCAATTCATAATATAACTATCCGTGTTCCTGAGGGTGAAGTTATTTCTCGGATTGTTAAAGTAAAATAAAGTAGGAACACTGCATAACATTAATAGCTAGTCATATATTTTGTTAAAATCCAGTATATAATCATGAACATGTCGAATGGCCGATTAGTCATTTAAGCTTAGCAACAGTCCTTACATATACATTTGGATTTACACTAATTTAACACATTTTACATTATAAAATAGCCTGAAATCAACCATCCATGAACCAATAATTCAATTCTTTAGAATTGTATTGACCACAAATTTAATCAATGTAAACAGGAGATAATATCAGTTAAAACTAATAGCTTAATCAGACAGGACTAGTGGATTTGTCTCCCTTTTTAAAATAATACAAATGAACAGTAATACAGTAATGCAAAAGCTCTGTCTCTTACATCAACTCTTTAAATAAGATCCGGTTACATACTCTCCTGGCTTGAAAATAAGGCGTCCCGTCATTGGTCATAAATGTCTTAAGTCTGATATTTCTTAAGTTTACAAACAATTATAGAAATACATGAAGGCTTTTGTCTCGAAAATAAATTTGTCAGTGAATTATAAATTGATTGTTGCATCAACAGTTACAGTTACCTTTCTTTTTTACAAATCCATAGTTACATTTACAGCATAACATGATTGTCATTAGCAGTAAATATCTAAAATAGTCAGATATTAAGTAACATTCATTCATGTCATTACTTGTTTTGTATAAAATAGTTATTTATATCAATTGTTAATCATGTAACATGTTGAGCCATTACATAACTCTCCTCTCGTCTTTTTAAATACCAAATACATCTAGATACACAAAAACAATGGTATTATTGTAAAAAAAAAACAATAACATGAAATAGGTTTCAATATAACGAATTAACATTTCAAATCATTCCAGTAATTTGTGAACAACTTTATTGTCCATTTGATTAGAAATAACAGATATCATTAAAACATTCACAGCTTGTATCTTAGAGTCACATGGTCTTGGTACCACATAATTCATGTAGAAGTCTTCATATTTTAATGTAGGCTTCGTCCCTCTGCTTGGTCCTGTTTAAGGTGCTAGTGTAATTTTTGCACCAATATTTAAGTTTTTGTGCTCTGTGACTACTACAATTGTCTCTTTTGTTGTTATATATGTCTCTTCCGTGTTTGTTTCTATATCCTTGTTTGTATTTACTGTATCTGTCATTGTTATGTCTTTTCCAGTCCAAACTCAGTAGCAATTCTACATTCATTTATCGTGTCTTCAGTAATAACGACTGTTTCTATCATTATTATTGCTATCTGTGGTTCAACATGTCAGTGAATTTCATCTTTTTAAATACTTCACTTTCTTCGGAGTCATGTTTTACAGTAGAAAAATTGACGTCCACATTATCGTTTGTATGAATTACGCAATCTGCTTTCTCTACTTTATTCGTTGAGTCGTTTCCGACGTCGACTTTATCTATTCTCTTTTTCTTTTGTCTCTGCATAACTTTATTTTTCTTCATAAAGACAGACAGACGGACAGATATCCTGACAAAATACACCAATTACCCATGCCATACATAAAGGTGAAATATGCCGCCTATACGCAATCTTTATTTATTAACTTTGTTTTTGAAAAGTGATTTAAATCATAAAATGTTGGTGGGGTATACTAAGAAGCAAAAATGAAAATTGAAACATATATTGTACTGTTTTTATGGTTGTAATTACATTTTGAATTGATATCAGCCAAAAAGATTAGTAAAGATATGGATGGTAAAGTTAATTTGTCTTACCTTTAAATAAGTTAAGTTTGTAAATAAAAGTGGTGCTTTTTGTCTACATAATGAAAAAACTTCCACGTTGACATATCATTTTCTTTATTTAAAACTCTTGGTCATTTTCCACATCATACATTAAGAACACAATATAAAATTCTGGAAACAAAGTGATCCCTCGGAAGCATTAACCACAACAAAATAACATAAGAATTGCAGACTCGGTTTGATTGAGTCTGTACATGAGGGATAATGAATAAGTGCAACATCCCTCACGCCCCCTAGCACCGGCTTGAGTGGTACTCAATTCTCAACACTTTATAGTGTTTGCATCAATGATCCCGAAGGACCAGAAAATATAACAAAACTGAAGTGAAGCACGGGGCAACTTTTTACGGCTGCCACAAAAATGGTTTGGTTTTTTTTAAGAAGAAAGAGATTTTTTGTAATACCACCCATTTACTTTAAACAATGTTTTTGGTAGTTATATAATAGTGAGGATTATTTCAATTTGGAGATGAATTTTTCAAAGATTCTACCAGTTATATGATCTCTAACCTGTTTAATAGTGTTAAGTATTGTATATAGCTTTGAAATAAATCTGTAACAGTTCCAGTTGTTATATTTTAGTTGAGTCAGTCAAAATATATAAATATACCCTAATATGAAGGACTTTAAAGCCTTGCCATTACGGTAGTTCGACTTAACTTGGCATATCTAAAAACAAAATCTACGGTGACCAATATTTTTCTTTTCATATTTTTCAATGATATTAAATAGTCTCTCAGCATGAGAATTATTTTTCAATGATATTAAATAGTCTCTCAGCATGAGAATTATTTTTCAATGATATTAAATACGCTTTCGAGAATTACAAAGACAATCAAAACATTTTACAAAATTTATATAAACGCGTCTACATCCTTAACAGGATGAAGATGATTTCTCTGCAGAGTATTTTACTTTCTGCATTTTAATGATCTTAACCTAAATACAGGAAAATCTTGTATTGGTTGGTGAATAACTTTATATATTTCTTCCTCACATTCGTCAGTTATTTCATGATTTCCTTGAAATATTGAAATTTTAACTTTTAAGGGATACTCAGGCAAATTAATGACAAAAATATTAAAATGGAATATGTACTCAAATCATGCATAAAATGTCAAGTTCCAGTGTGATTTTCTGTATAAATTCTATATATTTTGGGTTTGACGCGTAAATATGTCTGTATATGTTGAAAGAAATATAGACGCCGACAGAGTCACCGAGTTGTTTTAAAACAAGTCATATGACTTGAATAAACCCTTGATGTTACAATAATAAATATTTTAGATATTTTATGATTCAACCAAGTTTAAGTCATTCATTTGACATGTTCCATAACGTTTCCAGAGTTCACTTTGGCAACTATTGTGAAATCTTCACGCTCTAACCTGACCCACGTGGGCCAAGTTAGAAAACAACCATTTTATCTGTATAAGGAGAAAAGTTTTGTTCCCGTGACTGCCTAGTGTATTCATTTGATGACATTTACATAATAATGAATAAAAAATTCAAAACGAAAAAATGAATTTGTCTGTGCCAATGTTGATATTTTCGCATTAGCTATGATGTCATACTGTTTCTTTTGTTTAGCTGTAGCGTTGCCGTTATACTCATTCAATATTCATTTTGCTGATGTCTTTTTTTTTGTTTAATTTTTTTAACAGTATTTACAAACATAGATATGTAATTTGACTTAAATGCATTGTTCGTTTGCACCAATAAGATTTGATAGTTGGTAGCACTTAAATAAGATTAATGAGTATATTGCACCGCTTTTACGGTGCTCATGTTATTACACATGTGTGTACACAGATATATGTAATATAAAAAAAGCGTAAAAAAGTATTCATAAAAAGATAAAACGTCTATTTAATTGCCATCAATCTCACACTAGTTGCTATATCATAAATAATTTTATCAAAGTTATCCAAGAAAATGTATAAACCTTGTCAGAGGCTAACTTTTTAGCAACTTATGAATTAAAAAAACGCCTTGATAAAATTTTGTATTACATGACAACTCATATGATAACTTAATTAATCATTAATTTCTAAAGATGATATGTTTTTAGACAAAGTTTAAATGGTTTTTGTTGGTATATTTTGGTACTTTTATTTTGTACTTGAATGACAGAAGTTCTTTTGTAACCATTAAGAGCTAATTAGGTAAACTTTTGCCTATAATATCATATTCCATACTCCATTGTTTTTCCTGCAGTACAATTTTAATCCCCGCTATTATTTGAGAGATACATATTGAAAAGTATTGATCATATTAAATTCATATTGTTTTGCAATTCCATTTTTGAAAGTAAAAATAAAGAAGAATTTTTTGAGAGAAAATATGGTAAGTTTCTAGGGAGTTTATGTCAAATGAAGGATTTGGTTGTAAGTACCTTTATGATAACGGTCACGAAAATGATATGTTATTAGGTCAAAAGATATGTTAATTAGAGCAAAAGATATGTTAATTATGTCACAAAAATCTCATCTTTTACTCTTACTCATACAGTTATATACTATCAACACGTGATGAATAAATAATTAATTTAAACATTTTTTTCAGATAAGGGAAATGGTTTCTTTTTAAGATGTCACTATAAAAATATTGTTGGTACCTTAGACGACGTATGAAGTAATTGTATGTTCCAGTACATACTTTCGATTCAAGTTGTTTTATTAAGCATTTGTACTATTCAAGTGTATCATTTGTTACATGTCATATGTTGCATATTGTTTAAAATTATACCGGAAGCAAATGATAGAAAAATAAAGTTAACAACATCAATTGTTTTATTCTCATCTTTAGTCAAGGGTGTCATATAAGAATTTGCCAGTTTGTTTCATATTCCTAAATTCCTTTTGAACAGCACCTTATTATTTGTTACGTCATTATCTTATCCTTAACCTGCCAAATTTCTTTAATAGACTTGTCCAGCTTCTTTTTGGTAGGACTGTCCATTATCAATTTTAAGGATATCAAGATGAAAAATTAAAAGAAAGACGACCAAAGATAGCCTGGTCAAACTGACTCTATGCTGATGGCAAGGGCCTTCCGGTTCCAACCAGAGTATTAAATTCAGTTGTTAAAATTTTGCCTCTTTCATAACTGTCTGCCTCTTCTATAAATTTATGTCTTGCTCTATAAGGAAGTGAATATGTTTATTTGTTGTTGACTTGCATGAAATGGGACACTTACATAATTAAGTTCTAATTTTTTCGAGCATTTTAAACTTTGCAGCTAGATTCTTGCCATATCAAGAGGATTGCCATACGGGGTGGGCTTTGTCTTTTCTGCTTATAAGTGTTCTTGGCGATCAATTTTTGCCATTAAAAATTTGTAAAACCATGTATTGAGACGCTACAGTCAAACTGACTGTGAGATTTAAGAAAATTAAACCGCTGTCCGTTATGTGTGATAAACATTCAATGAGATTTAGAAATTCATCAGCTTTTATGAGACAATATAATCATAACCTTTTATAACCCCTCCCATTCCTAGTTTTTGGGTTTTGGGGTGGAAATATTTTCAACATTGATTGTAGTTTAAACACATAGTAGAGAACTTTTTCCTGTATTCGCAAAAGGTATACCAACAAAAATTGAGTTAAATGCAATTAATACTTTGCAACAGATTATTTTGATAGTGGTGTTGGGCTGCACATTTTCATCGTTATTATTTGAAAGGCAAAATTTATCCAATGACCAGTTGATTTCATCTCTTTATACTGACTAATTGATGATAACCAATGTCGACATATTTTTTATTAATGAAATTGGTCATTGTGTCTGTTTGGTAATTCATACGGAGAGTCCTCTTTATTAAACACAAATTAAAGTTTGACCGAGGTTCTAGTCCCCTGTTATCCGGATGCGATGCACATGTTCGGAACTTGTTGAGTAGGAGTGTCAGATATTAAACTGCCTATTCATATTGGTATAGCAAACATATTCAAATGGGCGTTGTACAATTCTAAAGATAGATAACAAAGTAAGTTAATATAACATCATATATATTTACTAATTGATAAAAAGAATGGATAATCTTCGGTGGAGCAACAAACACACGCACACGCACACAGCGCGCACACACACACACACACACACACACACACACACACACATACACCGTACTACCGTACAAAATGATGTTACAGTAGTCCAAGTAAGATACAGCTAGAGACAAAATAAGTGTTTCAGTGGCAATATTCATCTTAGAAGGCACCAAGATATCTCAATTAAACAATGTTGCGGTTCGATCTTATTACCACAAATATCAATTTCTTTTGTACTTCACTTCTCTTATTGTTGACGGCTTCTTAATGAATAAACTCAGTCTTTGCGTTATCATTTTCAATTTGTTTCCGTTCATCCTCTCGGTGATGTTGACGGCGGATTTTTCGAGGTCTTGAATTGCAGACGCTTCTTCGAATGGTGGTTTAAAGCGTTTGTAAGCCGTATATATTTAATCCAAACTCGGGAAAAGAAGGAAACACTATGTCTAATATCGTTGCAGCATAGATCAGGTATAGCCAAGGCCCCAAACAACTTTCTTGGGGGACACTACATTCAAGCTCTCTGACAGATGACAAGAGTTGGAATAAACGTTCACCCGACAACTGCGTGGCTATAAGTACGAATCCATCCATCTATGAGCAGAATCACATATACCATACTGGTGAGATCAACTCCTTTAACGATGCTGCTTTCAATTTCGAATCTTTACTTTTTATACGTTTTTGTGTTATTCGTGAAAAACATCTTGAAAGGAGATCATTCGAGAGCAATGATAAAATAAATCTGTTTTAGGGTTTCTTAGAATAATAATCTTCACGACCATGCAGCCGGCTTAAGGTTTTTTTTCTCTGTATATAAAATCGTAAGCAGTGGAGTAATTATATATGTGTCTGATAGATAGGATTTTCGAATCGAATTACCATCAACAAAATTTGAATTGAAACGACTTACAAAAAATAAATTTTCTAAGGGAGGTAGAATTATGAATGCGACAAAATGATTTAGTGTGCGAAAGAGTGGGTTCGTAACTGTTGCTACGCACTGGAGTTTCTTGTTTAAAAATTCTTTTTTGAATGATTAAATTCAAGAATTTCGAGGTATATTACTTGTATTTCTCTCAATTTTATAATCCATGTTCTAAATATACCATTATCAAGCCGTGTTGCTAGCCGAAGTTTCTGTTTCAAAACTTTTTGCATGAATTTAAATTAAAATTAGCACGTATTTATTTCATTTGTCAATTTTCATTATCATTTTTAAATATACCATTATCAAACCTATGACAATATATTTCCGTTGATAGTTTCACTGTGATCAATTTCAATTAAATTAATCAATTCAATAAATAAAATCTTGTTCTTTAATCGCATATGCAGAGAAAAATAATCAAATTTATGTTTCTAATAATTAGAGCGAATGGAAATTTTATTGAGCTTTATTATGAATTTAAGAAGAATTTAATTACCAAAGCAGACTTTGATTTTTAATAGATGAATATAGTTAACTTATAATTATTTATCATTTTTTTTTATTAAATATTAAGGCATTCTGAACTGGTTACACACCGAATTAACATTGCATTTCATTATATCACGTCAAATTTTAAGTTTAAAGAGAAAGGAATAAAATGTTCCTTAATTACACATTTACCTAAAATTTACAGCGCAATTAATGAGAGCGCAGACATTTATTGTGGTCAGCCGCGGGAAGTTTGGATATACTGTTTTATTGTTGTTGACGTGTGTGATGGAGATACGCGCATTTAAAGAAAGCTTTCAAAATTTTCAACCGATGTTTGTTACTCGAAAGCCTTTGTTGTTTACAATACGATACATAATCGTATTTTTCGCTATGTGTAAAGGGTTCTTGAGAACATATATTTTTGTATCAGACAAAAATGCTTAATTAATATTTACTTTCAATCTATTGTAATGTTTAAGTTAATGTTTTTGATTAACCATTATGCATGTCGACATATTTATTGTGTTTGTCTTGAGGTCATATTATATAATTATTTATCTTGGATAAATGGCCAAAGCATATTTACTTCGATTCGCAAATTAAATGATTGATTGATTGTAAAAAAGAAGCATCATATCTGGGTAAAGTAAAAAGCATCACCTTTACGATATATCTTGAATAATAACGTAATTATATATATGGCGAACTAAAAAATAAGGGGACATCCGTGGTCGAGTGGTGTAATGTATCAAGCTGCTTAATAATCGTCGAGTTTCTAGCCAGGGACAGTTTGTGCTGAATAACGCAAGAGAGGCGCTTAGGTATTTCCAGTAAAGCTAATTTGACTAGTCTAATAGGTTGATTGGGGCAATGATATAGCGAGTGAGAGAAATGAATCAAAATTCTTTGCAATTCTTTATAATTTGGAAAAAGTTTATTTTGGAATTTTAAATATTCAATGATTAAATTCAATATCTAATTGAAAGAAGGGATACTTTCGTTTTGGTTATACCATCATTTTATTGGTAGATTTTGTAATGTTTATAACTTAAGTTATGACAGGAAACTATTTTCAATAATTGTTGCATTCTTTGATCAGAATGTTAATATAACATTGAAATACACTCATATGTCGTCATACGATTGTCAAGTTTTTAATGAAATCGGAGTAAACGAAAGAACGGTGATGAAACGAAGACGATCATGTCTACTGCGAGAGTCTTTATTCACAGTAGCACTCCGACTAGAGGGTTTGGAACAAAACATGTACTACCTTGGTAGTCAAGCAGAAAGTACAACAACACCGGGACTTAAGTCCGACTCTGATTTCCTCTGTGCAATACACATATTTAATGTTATCCAACACAGTCCTGAACTCATCCAACACAGTCCTGAATTCAAACGGGGAAAATGGAACTTTTAATGATACAAGATTGATACTTACCTGGTATTGTTTAATTAAGGGTGGAACTTGACTGCTCGTGCCAGCTTGAGCGAATCAGACAAATGCATTGTGGTGTTTTACGATTCAGTAGGATACTTCTTATTAAGTGAACATTCTTAAGTTGTTCTTCAAGTCTTCCATTTGTACGAAATTGGTACACTAAACATTTAAGGAATGCTATAATGTCCGCGGATTCGTGCACATATGTTTGTGCATGTCCCATGTCTGCCTGGCTATTCACAAGCTAGTCAATGTGTTAGATCCAGAGGCGAAGACAATGGCTACGGCTGATATGAAGAAATGACTGCAGAGGCACAGGATGTTTTGATTGTACGAGAGAGAGTCAATGCAGAAGTTGAACTGGAGAATTCAACTTCTCTAGCGCGGAGAGATGTTGCATGTTTAATATTTGGAACATAACACATGAATGCTATATCATGATGAAAATATGATCATAACAACGTATCTATTTCGACACATGCCCTGATAGCTTACAAGTTTTATGTGTAAACCGTCTTTGCACGGCTGTACTCCACCAACCAATTTCTGGAAGGGAAATAACTTGCTCCCTTGTAAATTTGATTATCAACACTTAACATTCGTCGTTTTAATGAAAATGCCGCTACATTTTAATGAATACAGAGAAACGATGTATTATCGCTTTAGCTTTGCGTTCTCGCAAAACATAGAGTATAGAACGTATGGAAACGCCTGCTTAAGATTCGAAATAGATCAGTTGGAAATCGAGAGAGTGAAAGAATATTTCCTGAACACGAAGCGTAAATTGTCGGGAAAAAAAATGTAGAAATATTGTGAGACTATATAACAAACAATTCGGTCACCGTTATATTTATATTTCTTGATAAAGCTGTCTTCAATGTACAATGGATAATCAAAAGGAAAAAGGTAAAAAATATGCATGTACTATTTCAAAACCGCTTTGCGTCCACTTAGGATTCTATTTAGCTTCTTCCTGGTTTAATATGATCACAAGTGGGTGTGGCACGAAATTATCCCAATTGACTACATTTGGACTACACCGTGATGTCGTGAGCGTAAATGAAACTAGCTTTTTGTCGCTGGAGATTCTTGAACGTATTGAACTTATACTGAAAAACATTGAGGAATGTTATGATATAGCGTCTGTTGAACCAATAGCTAGTTCTATGATTTACCAAAGTGCCCCGAGAGACAAAAAAATCATTGATAAGATGTGTTAACGACGAACGATAGAATACACTATTGCTAAAAGGTATAACTGCATATGTGTCAATTGTTACAATACTGAAATAAAATGTTTGTCCATACGAGTCCATTATCGAAAGTTCAGATCAACATCAGTCGGCGCGATCTGCGTGATAGAGATGGACTTGACTTTGATGCGACCTTGCTGTTGTGATCTCTTCTTATCTCATACTTTCTCAGTACAAATAGATTCTCAACTAAGGCAGTAAATGCAAATAAAAAGATAGCTCTTTGCTAACCTGCATCTGCATTGACAAGGGTCAAATTTGGTCACACGTCGAACTAGCACTAAACCTTTAGGTCGTGTATGCCGAGCAAGAAAACAAAATGGATGCCCGCTTTTAATGCTAAGTGTTATCTTGACAATACAGCAGAAGATAACGCCGCAATTTCATATCCCTAGACTAGTAACTCACTGCTAAATAATGAGTAGCTATAGGCATTAGTACAGTCAATTGATACACCACCTAAACGACTTTCGTATACGCGCATAACATAATATAGAAATATAAATGTAATCCAACCGTCTGAAATTTAATTGTAATGTTAACGCGAGAGTGAGTTAGTAGAATGATGAACAAGTGTTTCAAAGTCATATCAACAGGCTAACTGAATGTTTTTTACGATGTAAATGTTTTTTTTTTGTAATTATACTATTCCGTGATTTAGAAATAAAAGATAATATCAACTAGAATATTCGATTACACTGGTACATATTGACTTGTATAATTTTCCTATTGATATGCTAACATGTTCTATAAGTTTAATTGAACTCCGAAGAGCAAGTGGATGGCAAGAATATTTTTTATATCAACCATGCTGCCATGGATAAAATTGAATTTGATTAACCATATCCCCTCGTATACATTTAAAATATCAATATGATAGTGTACTTAGAGGTGTTTTCGGCGCTATTCATAATATTCACTATCGCTGTCGTGATGGTGAAGTAGGTTTGGATGTTAACTCGATTTCAGTTACAGCTATAAAGTCAGGTAAGTTTATTCCATCTTAGAAAAGGTTCTCATAATAGCAGGTGCAAAAACACTCCGAATTCATCATATTCACAAAGGCACAAATAAAGTAAAATAAAGTAGGAAACAGTGCATCACATGATAATTTTTTCATATATTTTGTTCACATCCATAACATTACCCTTTCTCATTATGAATCCAAACACGCACCTTTCCGACCCTCTTCTCAGCCTCAAATAGTGAAAAAATTCCTACTTTGGGCCCCCAAAACACATTCCGTTTGTGAATTGCTCTAGAGTGAGCCATTTTTTCGGACCCCAGCCTCCCATCTAAACTGAACCATCAGGGTTGGCCAGAAGGGATGTGCCCCTTCTGTTTGCGGGTATTGAGGGGGCGGTATTTCCTCAATCACACAAGAAAATTTTTGGCGCTTGTGACTGGCTAAAGCAAAATGACCCCGTCGACATAAGGTAACATATAACAACACTGAAACACTTTTACTCTATCATCATTCCTTGAGAAATTGGCAGCATTTGAATAAATTTTGATGAAAAAATCAAGCAAAATAGTGAATTATGCACATTCTTTGAGATGTCCCCTCGTTTACCATGTAACAGATAATTTAAACTGAGCTCTAGTCGTTCAAAGCAATGTCCAGTCCAACATCTGTGCCAAGTTTGATAAGTTATTGAAGCATTATCATACTTTATAGCAGTTTGAACTTGTAATTTGAAACAACGCCATTTCACAGTATGCTCGAATCAGGAAATATAACAAAAACAACAACCACAAGACAAACAAGATGGTGTGCATTCCTTTACAATTTAAACGCGACATTTGATAATATGAACCGCTTATAAATACCATCATTATATCTAATAAAGTAACTTGTATTGTGTTAAACGGTGATTTACAATCAACAAATCTGTAATTAACTTATGCGGCTGCTACAAATTCATGGTGACTCAACGTTCTATATCAGTAACGAAATGCGGCTGATAATCTCATTTTAACATATTTTATAAGAACGCGATGAGGACATTTGTTCAAACCAAAAGCATTTATCCAGACCCGTTATACTAAGATAGTTTGATGGCATATAGTAACCTCAGGGAAACCAAATTTAACAAATGTACAATTCTACCAAAAAACAATATATTCAAAATTACAACTTCGGTTTAAACAGGTTAAATTATTGGAAAAATCCCAAACACTGGTGTACGCATTTCATTTGCTAGAACAGATTTCATTTGTATATAATAAGTCTCTTATACAACTTACAAGACCATGACACATAATATATATGAAAAAAAAATTCAGGGTGGACCTAAAAAACGTAAAACGAAGACATTGGAATCCTCCACGACTGTAAACTGTTAGGTGTAAGCTTTATTCAAATATAAATTTGAAGTTATTAATACTGATTCAGTCGTAAATACCCTACCTACCTATCAAACGACTACCGTATAAATATGTGTGTGAGTAAAATTGTGTTGGACTGCGCAAATAGTGAGTAGTTAGTCTTTAGTGAAAGAATATATTTTAATGGTTTGGTCAGTTAATAAGAAATGTATTTTGTTTTAAACTTTAAGCTATTGGGCATTATTTATCCAGCATCACGTAAATGCACCCTCTTCCTCTAATCGACCATGAAAACACAAAAAAAACACCCGAACAAAAAAAAAAAAAAAAAAACAAAAAACAACAACACACAAATAAGCTTGATTGGACCGGTTTACCAGTATTATATAGTTTCACGTGATGAGTTAATTGATTTTATATGATTTCCTAATCAATAGCCTTAAAGCAAGAGTTATCGTACAACAAAAATCAAGCGCGAAATTGCAATTATAACAAAAGGTACATGACAATCAATTGTAAGCATCCTATATAGTACAAACTCGATGTTTTTCTATAAACATCGTGGTGTATCATTTTAGGTGGAAGTTGGAATATTCCATTATACTAAAAGTACTTGTTTTTGATCCTTTACGTTCCCAAGAAATGGCAATTTATGCACAATGTTTTCGTGTTGCCCAATAATACCAACCCACATCTCAGGCCAACAGAGCAACCGCTCTACTGACACAAAATAAAATGATGTATTTATAAAAGCCCGCATGCCCCCAGACGAAAAGACATTCCTACTGTTTTTTGTTGTTGTTTTTTATTTTTATTAAATTTTTCATAGTATATTTTACAGATGTTTGAAAAGTGCAAATAATAACGCGTGTGAATTAACTCTCAATATTAAATTTGGAAAATTACTTTAAATGCATTGAATAAAGCATGAACCGAGAAGACCTGTATGCCGCTTAAATAATAAACAAGAAGACACATATATAAAAAACATATAGCTAACATTAAAAAAATTGATCAACTCAATTAAATTCCGTTTTAGTCAATAATTTTTGTGCACTTTAAAAATCTAACTTTATTCATAACTCAAGAATGCTAATGATATTACATGGCTGTTTCAAAAAGTTACCTATACCTTTTCTCGTTTTGAATAAAAATAACCCGTGTGGTAAAAATGAAAATTCGGACTCTGTTTCCGCTACAATACTACAGTCAGAATTTTGAGTTATCGAAAAAAAATTCACTGTTCTTGTTGTGAATTAGTGTTTTACGTTGATTTAAATCAACACCGGTGGACGATTCCACACCCGCTTTTCTGAAATACCAGAATGTCTGCAAGTGAACCGGCTATTTTTCCTATCATGATTTCGGTATATAGGCGATGAGAGAAACACGTGACATTAAACTCAATCGTAAGAGATTGGTGGGTCACGGTATAATTTTTGGTTCGCCAGAACCAGTAATGACTTTATCATGAATAAATCGCTTTTATAACAACTTTAAAAATTCAAAACCATCAACCTCATAGACAAGCTATAGAGACAGGAAGATACACTATATGATACTAAGCAGCGAGTAAAACTATATAAAAAAGTTACAGATGTTATTTACCTTCGTACTTTAACTGTATACCACTGCATTTGTAGCAGAATGCTCATAACTATGTTAAAGACAAAATGGAAAGTATTTAAAAATGAAAAAAACAAAGAAATAATTAACATAATTTGCCAACGGCACTCTACAATCCACGTGAAATCACCAAAAACGAGTTCAAAATATGTAAACAAACAAACAGACCTCCATCGGTATTACTCGACATCTACTCAGACCACCTAAGAATAACAACTTTATATAAAGTATCATATAGTATATCGAATAAGTCAAAAAGCTCTCTTCTATTTCAATGTTGATAAATGTATACAAAAAGATTTGATCAAACGAAAAACAGGTCTGACGCATTACATAACTGTATATACACTAATCAACTGATATTTAATGAAAGATTTCTTTCTTCTTAAAGGTCAATAAAGGCCTATAAAGACCCGAAATAACTACTTAATCAATTCAATACTACACACCTAATACTTATTATATCATGAGTCCATACATAAAGAAATTTGACAGAAAGTAATCGTGCCTAACAGAACTCTTTTTTTTTTCTTTTTTTTTAGATATTCGATTAATTTTTGTATGGAGCAAAATACCATTTTGATTAACGTTGACTGCTTACTGAAACTCATTTAACACATTCAGCGCTTACAATTCTAACGGTGTTAATCGTAATTTTTATTAAATACAATCAACATTAAAAATGTTACCTCTTCTACAAGAAGAAATATTTATTAGGCATGAATCACTTTAAAACAATTTGTACGGCAAAGTAAAAAGAGTGCTTTAGCTTTGTTTGTAACGTATATATTATATTGAATACGCACTAAGTTTCATTTATAAACAAACTTAGCATTCGTAATCCTGAAAAGAAATGGAAGAGAGGCCGACATTCGATGGAAAGTTCGATTCCAGGTTGACATTAACTTCCCGAAGTCATTTCATTGTGCAAGAAATGTCTTGACAACATCTCATGCGTGCTTCTTATACGAAAGCGTTGACAATTCAACTGTGATTGCAGGACCAATATACAATTTACTGATGGAACTCAAGTGATAACAATGCGTAACAATTATTTTATAATGGAGGTAGGTTGCGTTATATTTTAAACCACTCACACACACCACACGTAAAACAATGATTGTGATCTTTAAGCCCATAAATCCCAAAAATTGTTATTATTTTCATTTCTCAAATATTGTTATCTTGATGTCCTTATCAATTGAAAAACTTACTCACTCGGATTCCGAATCTGCCCTTTCTTTTTTTAACGTTTGACATAATTTCATTTATAAGTTATTGTAAGGAAGTAAAAAATACCACTTAATTTACATTTGCTAACTTTATGAGAATTTATTTCACATTCACCTCTACTAAATAACGGTGTTATAAAATCATCATCTAGACTCAAAAAGTATTTTGAACATTTTGTCGAAAGAAGAAACAATATTCATTCCATGGCATCAATGTGCTCTAATGAATAAATTTCTCCGAGTACAACTGTTTATAGGTACATAACGTGTACATGTCATAATACTAAAATGTCTTTTCAATGTTTTATCATTCTGATTAGCAACACCGTCACATTCCTGCCACTCCAACCACTCACATCAAAAGCCTGCGCTGACAACCCACTTCATAACAACGTGCGCCGACAACCACTACATCAACCAACAGCCTGCGCCGACACCACTACATCAAACGCTCGCGACAACCACTCACATCAACTAACGCTGTGCCGAATAACTACTACATCACAGCGCCTGCGCCGACATACACGTACACATCAAAACGCCATGCGCTGAACACCCACTACATCAACAAACGCATGCGCCGACACACTACATAACGAACGCCTGCGCGAACAACTACATCAACAAACGCTTGTCGACACAACAACAACAATGTCGTCTGCAACAACACACTTTCATCCTTAATGTCCTATCTGATGAACACCTTTTACAACAGTTGTCTTACCGACGAGATATTTCACCTTCATTGGTAAAGTTTACTAATCCACACATATATATACTCAATAAAACCACTAATATATCTTAACTTCTTTGTATCAAATCTTCATTTCCTAATTTCTGATTATAAATCGAGTTCAGTACAAAAATGATCACATTAACATTTATTCTAATATTTGCGCAACGATAGTCAATGCTTTGACTGATATTTGTTTAAATCTAATATGAAAAAATATCACAAAAAGCACGCATTCCTCATTTTTAATTTCATTATGTTGAGAAATGAAATAAGTGTTTCCGTCAATAATTGGTATTCATCTTAACAGGGTGGCGAAGGTATTGGTATCGAGTCAGCGGCACAAGGATTTTGTTTGCACATGGAGCTTACCTTGCTCGCGTGACATGTAGTTAAGATGAATTATCTACTTGATCTTATTAGGACTTGTTCAGGTACTCTTTATTACTGTTAATCAAAGTGTTTCAATATATATGTAAGAAATAATGAAACAATAAATGAAGTTGAGCTGATAATCCTCAATCAAGTTTTGTCCAGATGTTTACCAAATATGTAGGAATTTGTCGTAGAACAAAATTAAAAATACTCTAGTTAAGCACTGAAATATTATTCACCTAGATAAACAAAACTCAACTGTATTCCGATCTTACGAGTCATACAATTCGTGTGATCTCTTAAAATGGAGCGCATAGCGTGTTACTTCTGGTCACTGTACCCTTTAAGCATATAATATTTTAATTTTGCGACAACAGGAGTTGATAGGTTTATTGTAGAATAATATATTAAATCAATAACTTTTAAAAGTACAATGTATTTCATTATTTTTAGATTACAGATGGTATTCACGATTACTATGTTGACGGAAGTAATGCGGTGCCTCGGATTTCTTGCTGGCAGGGCTTGGGTCATGATAAGGAGAGCTTGTACCAAATGACTCGGACATTTGGGGACCCGATTCCCACTATCCTGACAGATTGCTCCATGAATCAGAAAAAATACTCTGGGACCAACTGCAGTTTGTAACGCAGACGCATTTTATTTGGAAAAGCTGAACTTTATTTTTGTTTTCATTTGGATGTACACTCTTTATCAGGTGCTTTAAGTTGAAAAAATTATCGTATTTGTAAGAGGAAATATAAAAATGAAAATGCTTTCTATTCATCTTATAGTAAATGCAATTAATTTCTTCTGTGAAGGAATTTCGAATCTACTTTTAAATTAGCAATTTAGATCTAAAGCTAACTTCTCAGGGCTAAAAAATTTACTGTTAACAATCTATATAAGTAAAGTTTAACAAATATTCATTATACGTTGTGCAATCCCCATTTATATAGTAAATTATATTATCTTTCAATAAGAGGCTTCGTAATTTGCAATGTTTTACATTGAAAAAAAAAAAAAAAAAAAAAAAAAAAAATGGAAAATTATATTGTTTGTGTTGCAATAATATAGACTGTTTTTACATAGTTAGTCATATAATTGTTTTATTATGTAAATTTATGATATTAAGCAAAATAGGGCCAGGGTTAAGTTGAGTTTCTATATGTACATAGTTGAGGCTGGCGACTCGTCCCGTCCAAAATAGGTTTTGAAAATCTGTGTGCACTCTCCAATAGAGTTCAGTATTGTGCTATCAATGTATAATGTAATTTTTATTCCAAATCACCAATTTTTGACATTTTGGCAAAACTTAGTGCAGTAAAGATTGATATGAAATTTGCGACACTTACAATGAAAACTATTCTAGACGGATTAGTGATTTTGATTTGGATTTTGTTTTTGGACTCGGAAAATATAAACAAGACGAATATGGAGTACAATAGTGATTATATAGGAAATTTAGTCAAGGATAATGCGATGAAAACAAGTCTCAGTTGTTAAGATTTTTTGCAATAATGATTGGAGATCACATGGTACAGACGCTGGATGTCTATTTTTTTATGTGATTTGTTACAATGTTGTACATGTTCAATTCAATTCACGCGTATCATATCATATTTAACACATGTGACTACAATGTATAATAATGAATATGAGGTTATTACACTGTTGAGTACAATACTGAACGAGTTATTGGACAAGTACACGGCTGAAGGACCTATATTGGACTAGGTGTTATCCAATTCTCATATTAGTTTTGCAACTTTGTACGAGTCCATTATAAATTAAAAAATCAGTATTGTTCAACAATGTATTATAACCTCTTTATTTCAAATGTCGAAATGTATTGACAAAATTTTGTCAAGGAATTGATACGATTCTCTCACCCAGAAAATGTGAATGAGGCTAGAGAGGTTAGATATACCTTTGATATAGATTTTTTTGGAATCTGAAAGTGATCATGAAGCTCATGATTATGGGTATCAATATGCCTTTGATTTAACAAATGTTGAATATTTTGACTTTGGAATGAAAACAAGCTACTTTGGGTATGATTTGCATTTAATAATTTTTTTTACTCATAAATGGAACAAGGCTATAAATTGGTAAATTGGGCCAGATAATGATTCTGTCGTCAAAATGCTTCATTAAGGTGTGAAATACTTAGATCATACTTATTTAAAATTCTTAATTAGCATATTCTTGCTTTTTGTCAATTTGATAGTATGTAATTGCATGTTATATTTTTAAAGCAATTAATTTCATTATTATTTTATTGTATGAAGCGATTAATTTGTATAATTCAGTCCCAGAAAATTTTCATTTTAGTTCCAGAGATGTTTGATATCTCAAAAACTACCCGAAATTTAACATAGTGAAATGAGAAAAGGTACCTGTAAAAATCTCGAAAAGAAATGCACCCAGGGAAGTTTTTTTTTAAATAAAAAGTATGCATTTCACATGGAGGAAGAATAATTAAAACTTCAACTTTGTCAAAAAATATATAAATGAAGATTGTAAATTTAATCGTTCATATTTGAGATTTGTGCTAGATTATAATCACCGATTAACAACTTTTTTGGACGAGTTTAAGACCGTGTTAAACCCCTCACCACCTACTTCTCCCCAATTCAACCCAATAAAAACGCTAAATATTTTTTTATTCCTCAAAGCTGTTTATTACGTTTTCTGAAAAAAGGTACTAATTGGCTATATATGTATATATTTTTTTCTTATTAATAAATAAATAGTTAAAAACCACGTTGTTTACATTTTTCTACTTTTATGACACATTCTTCACATTTGCGCTACTCTTTATGTGATAATCTTATTATATATTATAATATAAAATAATCTTCTCTTTATGAACCTGTATTTGCATTTATTTCTGAGGATTAAAATAAATGTATATGGGATACGGACCCTTATTTTACAACATTAAATCGTCTTTCACAACTAATTGTATAAGAATTAAACACCGTGAGGGCATGCCGTTGTTCCGAGACTCATTGGATATCTGATGGTTAAGTTCAGACACAGATTCGAGAGTGTTTTTAAATCTTATAGCTTCCAACACACATCGAACTTAAATAAATTATATAAACTAACCTAAATATTGAAATATTTAAAGCCACTATATTTTTTTTCCAACGTATCCCCTAAATCTTATTATTTACTATTTAAAAAAATCTTAAAATGATGTAAATACAGACCTATATAATTCAGTACTAAAAGTAAATAATATTTGTATCATAGTTTGGGGACCTTTCTGATGAAAATGTGTCAGATGTAGATACATATACATGCACCGTGCGTTAACTGGAGTTGCAGGTATAAGTTACAGCACTCCAGACCATGCACTCATATGATTGGCTAAATTGTTCTGGGTTTATTTATTGCGGCGACAGAGAAAAGGAAAAGGATAAAAATATCATATTTAAGAGGCTCGTTCATTTGGTTGCTTGTTCGTGGGTTAAATTTTGTGACAACAGGGAACGTGTTTTTATTTTCAACTATGATACAAAAGAAAGAACATCAATGTTTGATCGTTTCCAGCCTGAATATAAACTTCAAAAAATATACAGCCTACTTCTCTAATAAAAATGTATAGACCTTTGTTTTTTACTTGATAATCTTAGACCGCTAATGAGTTTTTTGTTACTTATATCAATATCCAATATCGCAGTTTTCTTTAGATCTGCTCCGATTCTGCCGTATTTTGCACTTTACAACAATCAGCGGATAGCTAAAACATTTTTCTCACGGTTTCTTTATGTGCTTATTTCACCAGAAATAAGGTTATTCAATTACTTAAATGAACTACATCCATCGATAATCCATTATGTTAATTAAAGCAAAAAAAAACTCTTTTGGATTGATTTCTAGCTTAAAAGAATCACAACTCAACCCGGGTCCTAAAGCTTAAAACATAAAATTTGAACTTTTCACATAGAACAATTTGGGGCACTTAAAACATAAATATATGCAGAAGATAATTAAGAAACATTGTCAGAAGTGAAGTGAAAATTTATGTTTTTGTATTATTCTTTGTATGATTTGAGTGCAACGCTTGTAGCGCTTTATAACTTTGTGTAATCTTTCACTATTCAGAACAAGAGCACCGCTAGGCGAAGCATTATATGCCCGAAAGTGTTTTATTTTTAATAAGGATGAAGCATTTGTAAGACATTACATAAATTAAATAAAGTATAACCTCTTTCAAATCCTCTTATAATGGGCCAAATGGTAATTAAGATACTCTCTGGAAACTGTTTTCAGTTTTGAGGTAATAGCGAACTTGAACTATGATCTTGTGACCCCAAAAACAATAGGGGTGTTCTACCCAATATGGAAAATCATCCTATGAAGTTTGAACACTATGGGCCAAAAGAAATTCAGTTATATTCTGGAAACTGTTTTCAGTTTTAAAGAAATAGTGACCTTTGACCTTGTGACCCAAAACTCAATAGGAGTCTTCTACCCGATATGGACAATCATCCTATGAAGTTTGAATATTGTGGGTCAACTGGAACTTAAGTTATGCTCCAGAAACTATTTTCAGTTTTAAAGTAATAGTGACCTTGACCTTTGACCTTGTGACCCAAAATCAATAGGGGTCTTTTACCCAATATGGACATTCATCATATGAAGTTTGAACATTGCGGGTCAAATGGAACTTAAGTTATGTTCTGGAAACTGTTTTCAGTTTTAAGGTAATAGTGACCTTGACCTTTGACCTTTTGACATCAAAAGCAATAGGGGTCTTCTACATAATATGGACAATCATCCTATGAAGTTTGAATATTGTGGGCCTAATGGAACTTAAGGTATGATCCAGAAACCAAAGTGCTAACGGACGGACAGACGGACGGATAGACGGCCGGACGGATAGACGGACGGACGGACGGACGCCAGGGTGTTATTACATAATATGCCCGAAATTCTTTCGGGCATATAAAAAAGGAGTGAGCGAATGATCGAAAAGTGTGCACGCCAGTGTTTGGTGTTGACCTACATGAAACGGAACATTTATCTCGAAAACTATTTCAAGACCCGTTGTCGGACCGTATATGGCACAGACCGAATATGGCACACGTGTGACATATTCGGTTCGAATTTGTTACACGTGTGACATATTCGGTCGAATATGGCACACTCTTCAGCCGAATATGGAACATAAAATGTGACATATTCGGTTGGATTCAGTTTTTAATGCTCACCAAAACGTATATGTCACTTACCAAAAATGCGCATAAAAATGAAAATACCAACAAATATGTGTTGTTTTTTTCTTTAATGCTCAATACCGTTTATTAAAAAAATAATAAATAACCTAATGACAGAATCGCAAATCAACCGCTATCATCATCAGCAGCAGCAACAGCAGCAGCATCACAAGCCACAGTAGCATTTACAGCTAAAACTACATTCCATTGTGATTAAAAGTAGCACTAGATCCTATTTCGCTAATCTTATGGTTTCCAGTACTGCACAACGCAGTAAAAACTGAAGTCGTGTTAAGGACGCACTTGGACTTGGTAGGTCGGGCTTAGTCGAGGTAAGGACGTGGATGTAAAATAAAATCCACGTCCTAGCCCGTCCAGATTAAGGTATGTTTAATGCAGAATCTCCTTTCTGAAGAGTATTCATTTTATGGTGTTGGTTCCAATCCTAGAAGAGCCAGGCCCGCCTCCAAACTCGCGTTACTTCAGCCGTTCCAATGTTCGTATTTCTTGTCTTTTTCTAAGTTTGTTTACCTCATCCTCAGAAATATTTCACCGATTATTTTAAAGTGAAGAGTTCTTATCAACAAATCTTTCATCGATATTTTTTTGTGTATAGTAAACAAGTACTTAATCAAATAAGCGAAACACATATTTCGTGAGTATCATACTGCAATATCCCTGTAAACAAGAACATTGTTTCGTCTTGGACCACAATAGGTTTTTATATATTTTTGCTGCTTGAACAAAATGATTTAGAGCCCTTAATTTAGTTTAACCTTTTCCCTTATATACATGATATAAGCGTGTTTCGAAGTTGTTACAGGAGGCTTTTCAATGAAAACGGCCATTTTTCACAACATGCTCATGGGGTAAAAGGTTAAACATATTTATTTATGCTCGTTTGCAAAACACGTTCTTTAAATTTATATTCATCAATTTAGAGTCCGATTCCTGGAACAAACCAGTACTGGTATAAGATGTGGAAACATAGTCATGACCCGAGTTGGGCCGAATCCACAATTCTGGGGTTGAAAGGCAAATATGTTAGCTATTAGGTAACCACTACCCCTCCATACTCTGTGATTCATAAGAAAGAGAGCTAGAGCTTAAATGGCACATATGCTGCAACCATGCTAAAAGCAAAAGTTAGAATACATGTTGTGAAGAAAATAGTTTATGAAAATATTCAAAAATCGTTTATGTCCATGATTAAAAAAAAAAGATTTTGCTTATATCCAAGTCACGACGTAATAACTATGTTAAGTACATATCAAGCTTTGTGTGCGTAAGAAAAAAATAATAAAAAACGTATAATGTGTTCTATAAACGTGAAAGAAAAAAAATATTTTGAATAAATTTTGATGACGACATTGGAATGTGTCACTACTTTTTGCATATTGACACGCTGGCGGTCATTGAATGGCTAGGTCCGAAAGTATATGCTAATTATATTCAATATTTATAAAATATAGATTAACGAAAGTTTGTAAAATATAAATATAAAATCATGAAAATTAATACTTAAAAAAAATCAAAAAAATTATCTTCAACATGGCTGTACATTTTAATAAAACCATGCAACACCACTGCCCATCCTTTATACAAATGTCCATGAGTCAAGGGCTAAAAATATGACAACACTATTCAAATCTATAAGTGAAATCCAAGATGCACAACAACATATTAAGTCATTTGTGTACACAGATATTTGTAATATAACATTTGCGTAGAAAGTATTCATAAAAAGATAAAACGTCTATTTAATTTCCATCAATCTCACACTAGTTGCTATATCATAAATAATTTTATCAAAGTTATCCAAGAAAATGTTATAAACCTTGTCAGAGGCTAACTTTTTAGCAACTTATAAATTAAAAAAACTCATTGATAAAATTTTGTATTACATGACAATTCATATGATAACTTATTTAAAGATGATATGTTTTTAGACAAAGTTAAATGGTTTTTGTTGAGATTTTTGAAACTTTTATTTTGTACTTGAATGACCGAAGTTCTTTTGTAACCGTAAAGAGCTAATTAGGCAAACTTTTGCCTATAATATAATATTTCATACTCCACTTTTTCCTGTAGTACGATTTTAATCCAAGCTATTATTTGAGAAAATTGAATCAATGAGTAATTCATATTGCGATTCCATTTATAAATGTAAAATTAAAAAAATAATTGTTTGAGAGAAAATATGGTATGTTTCTAGGGAGTTTATGTCGAAATGAAGGATTTGGTTGTTAGTACCTATATGATAAAGGTCACGAAAATAATGTGTTAATTAGATCAAAAGATATGTTTATAAGGTCAAAAGATATGATATTTAGATCAAAAGATGTGATTATTAGGTCAAAAGATATTTTAATTATGTCAAAACGTTTTTGATAATGTGTATTACAATAAATTTGTCCAAAAAAGGCGTGTTAATGTCACAAAAAAACCCTCGTCTTTTCTAACTTATCTTTTACTCATACTCGTATATACTTTTAACACTTAATGACTTAATAATCTATTGTAAACATTTTTCAGACTAGGGGAATGGTTTTTTTTAAAGATGTCACTATAAAGATATTGTTGGTACCTGGGACGAAGTATGAAGTTATTGTATGTTCCAGTTCATACTTTCGATTTAAGTTGTTTTAATAAGCAAATTTACTATTCAAATGTCAGGTGTATCATTTGTATATTTGTTACTTGTCAAATGTTTTATATTGTTTAAAATTATAACGAAAACAAATGTTAGGAAAATATAAAAGTTAACAACATCAATTGTTTTATTCTCATCTTTAGTCAAGTGTGTCATATTAGAATTTGCCAGTTTGTTTCATATTTACAAATCCCTTATGAACAGCACTTAATTATTTGTTACGTCATTATCTCACCCTTAACCTGCTAAATTTCATAAAAAGACTTGTCCAGCTTCTTTTCTGGGGACTGTCCATTATAAATTTTAGGGATATCAACTTAACAATTTTAAAGTGGTTTTACCACAGATAGCCTGGACAAACTGGTTCTATGCTGATGGCAAGGCCTTCTTATTCCGACGGAAAATTATAAATAGATTATATAATTCATTAAGGCATTTCAGTTGTTTAAATTGTGCCTTAATCTTAATAATATAAATATGTTTATTTGTTGTAGACTGTCATGATCATTTTGTGTGTTTGTTTGATTGGGTTTCTGGAGATTAACAACTGGATGACAACAATAAATGTTTTGATAATGGAGTACACTGCAGTTAATAAAGTATGAAACTGACAAAATTATATTCCAGCCCAGCTGGTAAACGTATCTTTGGGCTGAGCTGGGGGGCTGCAGCCCTGAAGCCCTGGCCTGAATCCGCCCACATGAAATTTACACATAGGACAAAAGCCCCCCATCAAAATACAGGTAGGACAAAAGCCCCTCACCAGTCCATGAAACAGTGTTATTGAGAATCTCGTCAGAACTTGATATATTGAGACAAGTCAAATGCAATTGTTTTAAAAGATAATTTACATTAAGATTTAAATTTAAAGGTACTAAAGTTCTAATTTGATTAAGTGTGTAATTCGTATATAATTCATTGATGATATGAATGTTTTTTATATTTATTATATATTGTACGGTACAAATGTAAATGAATATTTTGAGAGAATCATTTATCAACGCTTATCAAGGACATAAAAGTGGAAGGCACATACTTGTCTAGATTTATTTGAATTATATCCCAAGTTCCCTAACACTGGGCGTGTGAAAAAAGATAGTTATGAGTCTGGTCTATAAACCTTAGGGAGGCTTTTGTTTGCTGGACTGGGGGGGGGGTATTTTTGATGGGGGGGGGGCTTTTGTCCTATGTGTTAATTTCATGGGGGTGCTTTTATCTACCTTGTCATTTTAGAAGTGGGGGGGGCTTTCGTCCTGGGGGGGGGGGCTTTTGTCCTCCACTCCTTTTTGCCCTTTCGCTAATAACAGTGGTATATTTTAAACAAGTCTTAACAACAGTTAATGGAGTTTCTAAGAAAAGAACAACTTTTCTGAGTAACTAAAATAGATCTATCATGTACTTATAATGAGTGAAAATGGCCGGCCAAAATCAAAACTCCACAGACCGGTTTAATACTTCTATGTCGCCAAAACAGTATTCAATTCCGTTACAGTAATTGAACTTTGATTTATAAAGGTATTTACCTGTAATAATGTCGTGTTTTTGGGATTTAATACCACTTATTATTTTTTACAATTGTTAAATACCCTTAAATGTTATCAAAGTTACTTAGTCGAGCATCATAACCCATCATTCAGTTTCCATTGATAAAAACAAAAACCTGTTTAACAGGTTAGAGACATGGTGAGGTACAGGAGCCCTATAATGATTCATAGTGATATTTTAGACTTACAAGAAGATGGGTTAACAGTTGTTTTGTCTTTCTTATTGATATAAATATTAAAAATCTGTTTAAAAAATCATTATTTTAAACTTCCGTTACTGTTAACTTCCGTGTCATTTTTGGTTAAAGTTATCATATCCTTGATATGATGATGATAAAAGATTGTTGAAGCACTCTTAAAAGATTATTAAGTTCGAAACCAGCAATCTTTAAAAAATCGAAAAGAATTGCGACACTGTTAAATAAAAATTAGCTTCGATCGTTAAGTGGTGAGTGTTCATTAATATCCTGTACAATCAAACTTTTACAACAGTTTTATACGACAGATAGAAAACTGTATTTCTATGAATGGAGAAATGTAGCAATATGAAAGTGTTTGTACTTCCATATGCATGTTTGATGTGCTGATGTCGTAGGAAAATTTATCTGTACAGTAACAGAAGTTAAGTCTCCTCAAAATCACTTATTGCATTAAAATTTCAACGCTGTATGGTTTTAGAAGTCAGCTGGAGGAAAGTAATTTTGGAAGATAGTGATTTACTTAAAAGTATTCAGAAACTGCCTTCCTAAGAAGAACTAGTCTTTACTTTAACCCTTACTTCTATTAGTATTCACGTGTTGTGTTAAAATAATTAAAAGGTGGGATCATTCAAAAGCAATGGATATAATAAAAACTGAATTAAACTATTTGCTGTTTATCAGATATGATGAGTTGTATTTTATATGATTAGTATTTTCCAATTTTCATGATAGATGGCCCCGAAAGTTTACGCATTATTTCTGCACTCGTCGAACAAGTTAATATTATCTTGATGGAAATTTAGGTATTTTCCCTACAAATATTTATCCAAAATATACCGTTATGAAGTGATTGTTTTATCAATTTTTTTTGATAAAGAAGCTATAAACGAACTAACATGCAAGCTTTAACTGATACAAGTAATTGATAAAATTTTGAAATAAGACGATACAGTATCTGACAGAAAATAGATTAAGTTACGAGAGTGCCCGTACGTGTCACTGAGCATTTGGCGAAGAGGATTTTCCGAGTTTCTCTTACAAAACACCCTTTTTTTAAGGACGTTATAACTAGTAACAGGTATTTATTTTTCTTATCTTTATGACCATTTTAATTATATTATCAACACTTTAATTGAACACTAGCAACAATTTATATAACCTGAATTGATATGATAAATAAAATCCTAATTCCCATTTGGTCTAATATGACAAAAATATAAAACTTGAGCAAATTAAAGTGCCAGTTATTTGTAAATTTTGATGCTTCAGAATTACATTTTTGATAGAATATACAAATATGTAATAGCATGAGAGTTGAGAAGAGGAATATTAGTTTATAAATATAGTTGAGTATTGTTAGTAAGTGCATGTAAACTTTGATTTTCACACATTAAAGGCATTAAAGTGGATAACTTTTACATTGCATGCATATTTATTATAGTATCAATATGAGTTTAACTTAAAGATAAAGTTTAAGGAAAATGAGTAAATCCAAATATTTTACTTCTATTCCAAAAGTTTTTAATTTGACAGCAATGTAGATGGTGATATTCAAGCAGCACGCCTCCAGATTCATTGCTAACTTTCTATGAAAAATTTAAAAAGGTATTATAGCAGTTATAATTTGTAAAATTAACCAAAAGAATGCAATTTAAAACATAATCAATGGCAAATTTCAAAAAATAACAACCATGTTAATTTTAGCTATTTAAAGAGGTCAAAATATGCAAAAATATACCTGCATTAGTAACGCAGTAGAAATATAGTTATCAATACTGAAAAATTGGTCATTAATCGCTAATAGCATGTAAAGTATTACTAGAATTTTGAATCTTTATACCTTTCCTAAAATCTTTTTTTCTCAGGTTTGATTTTATTGAAACATTTTTGCTCATCTGAAGGCGTGAAGCTTCAAAATTGGGTAGCCGGAATGTTTTTGTTTGGAGTGCAATAGATGTAATATTTGACGAAGGATCGAACTTTTTAAATTTCTTTATTTGTGTTGAAATTACCAGTATCACATTCGTAAGTTGACGATACAGTGGAAGTATTATAACGCTTGTAAATAAAAAGCTTCGACCGCTACATTTTACATACGATTAGCTTGATATTTAAAAAAAAAAACAAATCTATTTAGGAACAATCTTCAGGTACAAAACCTTTTTCAAATAATTATTGCCCTTTTCACTTATGTGCTGATTGTAATGGTGATATTTATTGTTTTGACCTTTACTTCATTCTAATCTTGTCCTCCGTATAGTGTTAATGAATTTACTAGTGTTATAGATACTTTACGAATTAAAAATGTTCAAGTGTTTAAGGTCGTGGACTTCAAACCACTTGCCTCTGTAGGTTCAAACCGCATAACAATTTAAAAAAACTTCCTTGCAACTTTGTTAAAGGTAAAAAAGTTTTTAAGTTCATAATATTCAACTGACTTATACAAAATGTATTGAAGGAATGAATACAAACTGTACTTTAAATACTGGTTCATACCATTTTATTGCAGATTTTTTTAAATTTAATTTCGCTTTCAGCAGGAATGACTATTATTCGTTGTGTTTTACATTGCATTTCAGAATGTCGAATATAGCTGATTACACTTCCGATGTGTCGTTACGATTGTCTCAAGTGATGAACGAAATTGGTGTGAACGAAAGAATTGTGATGAAACAAAGACGATCGGTGCTATTGCATGAATCTTTAGGCACACTAACACAACAGCTACAACAAAGGTACATAAACATGTACTTCGTTGGAAGTCAAATAGAAGGTACAACAACTAGGGGACTTAATTCTGACGCTGATTACATCTGGACAATTTGCAATTATCATACCATTCAAGACTGGAGCGAATGGAAACAAGGAATATGTAACCTGTTAATGATACAAAATGATACTGTATCACCAGGATATTGTTATTTACAAATGCTGAGATTTGATGTTCCACTTACACATTATGTGGAGAATAAATACACGTATACAGATAAAACAGGTAGAACCTTATTGAAGAATACATGCATAATGGAAGATCTTAATACTTTAAATCTTCCACTTGTACGACATGGTCCAGCACAAACACTTCAAGGAAGGTATGCCCTGGATAATGACATTGTTCATGCACTTCCATGTCTGACCTGGCCTATACAAGCTAGGCAATGGTTAGATCGCCCAAACAAAGGACAGTGGCCTACGGCTGATATGAAAGAATACTGCAGAGTAACAGGATGTTTTGTTGTACCAGTCGGAAATAAAAACAGTGCCAATGAAGAACTTGAATGGAGAATATCAACTTCCCTAGCGGAGAGATGTTGCATGTTCAATTTGAACATTACACAAATAAGATGCTATATCTTGATGAAAATGATTATAAAAACGTTTATTTCTACACACTGTCCAGATAGCATTACAAGTTTTATGTGTAAGACCGTCCTGCTTCACTGTGTTTCAAATACAAGAACCAATTTTTGGAAGGAAAATAGCTTGCTACCTTGTCTAACTTTTTGTTTATCAACACTTTACCACTGTGTTTTAAATGAGTATTGCCCCCATTATATGATACCAGAGAACAATCTGATGTATGGGCGCTTCCCACAAGACACGAAGCGTTTTCTTCTTGAAACCATTTCTTACGTTGTTAAAAGTAATGGACACGCCCTACTAGAGATTAAATCCGATCAATTAGGAATCCGAATTCAAAATTCATTTCTCGAAGGTGTTGAAAAATGTTCTGAACATCTAGCCGCTCAAATATCAGGTTGTATACTTAGAAATACAGTTATGTTTATATCTGACATTAACATGTTTTGGCTCCTAACAACAACCTATTTTGGGGACGTACACACGTTATCACAATATTTGCTAAAGCTTCTTCAATGGTACAACTGGTCTCAAGAGAAAGGGAAAACAGTATGTTCATCACTTGTAAAACTCTTTTGCGTCACTTTAGGATCCGTTTTAGCTTCAACTAGCTTATATAGGCAAAGCAGTGTGACACGAAAGGCTTTCACATTGATGTCATTGGGACTTGACTCGGATGTAGCATCTGGTAAACTGAAACTAGCATCTGTTTTCTATTGTAATGGAGATCTTGAAAGAACTGACCTGATCTTGAAAAATATTGAGGAATGTTATGATCTAAGCGTTGTTGAAACAGTATGTCATTGCCACGCTTTTAGACATTTTCCAGTAGGGGAAACATTTGGTAAGTTATGTTACGACGAAGATGACGAATACACATTGATAAAGCGGCAACATGTGTCACGTTTACACGACTTGAAATAAACTGTTGTCCATACGAGCTCCAACATGAAATGTTCAGATCAACACAGCACAATCTGCGAGATAGAGATTGGACTGACATCTTTTGGATGAACTTTGCTATTGTGGATTCTCTTCCTTATCTCTACTTTCTCCAGTACAAGATATATTCTCAAATAAGCAGAAATGAAGATAAAGAGAGGGCCCTATCTAACCTTGCCAGATGCATTGACAAAAAAAACTAATTTTGGACATCGTGAAACAGTGCTTAACCTTCTAGGGCAGTGTATGGAACAAGAAAACAAAATGGATGCTGCTTTGAAGTTCTATTTGTCATCTTTGAAAGAAAGAGGCAGAAATAACGCTGCAAAAGTCCATATCTGTAGACTAATATGCTCACTGTTAAATGATCGCTGTTAAATGACCGCATGTATTACAGTTTAGTTTATGGAAACAACCCCTAAAATCTTGGTATATTCGACATACGGATATAGGAAAAATCAAGATAAATGAATATTCAAAACCTTCTTAAATATTAATGTAAGGTTTAACAAAGAGTGAGTTGAGAAGAGCATGTATGGCAGGTGTTCCAGTATAAATAAGTTATTTTTCAAAGCGAAACTGATGTTAGTATTCATTCCAATTTTGGTTCGGAGGATAAAATGTCATCAGCAATTTTATAACTTATTCATTAAACATTACGTGAAAACAGTAATCTTCTTTACTTTAGTAATTAAATATTACGTGTAAAAAGTAACATTTTTAAATATATTATCCAACATAAATTTTTATTACCTTTTAGATAAAGATATAAGCAACTAATGAAGTATATAACCTTCTGTAACTGTAGTGCGTTTGACTGTGAATCGGGCGACTCGGTTTCGATTACCGGACGGTGGAGGCCATTTTTATTGTGATTGATCATGAAATTCTTTCTACGGCCATTAGCACTGTACGTCTGTCCTTGTATGTACAGAAGTTATGAGTTTCCTGGGAAAGTATATTGCTTGACAGTTTGCCCGGGAAGAATGTGGTGGTTAGCCTGTGTTTTGGTAAATTCAATGCGACTAATTGACGTGAGCCGGAGAGTAAACTACCAACACCTACACCATTATCATATATATTTTAACCGTTCCTTAAATGATTATTTAAATATGCTCTCTATCTTATTACACGAATGAGTTTTATTTCCATGCGAAGGCATTGTTTGGAAAATACAAATATAATAAGAATATATCTTTCGGCAAAATAAAGCTTTGATTTATTAAAAACAACAACAAAAACACACACTAAAATTCCTCCAAATTAAGCATTAAATGAAAAAGTAAGCACATTTTTATGCACGGGTAACCACATTTATACCTTTTGCCAATATGAAAAAATGTCTGATAAAGTAGGAGACGTCTGTGGCTAAAATTGTTAAGGGCGTTCGCAAACAACTTGCCTCTAACCGCTGTGTGTTCGAATCCTGCCAGGGATTTTGGATTCTTTCATCTGAGGAAGCTTTTTAGTGGTGAGAGACGAGATCAATGTTTAAGGATAATTTTTGCCTTTTCCAAACATCAAACCAGCGAGACATGACTTCTGGTTCCGATGCGCTTCCTATCTAGCTAAACCGACCGACTAACAATAGTACAAGTTTGCTTCTTCAAAAAGAAGCATGCGAGATGTCTTTTTGCAGCTGTAGAAGATTTGTTTAATTCAAAAGTATTTGGAGACATTTTTTTGCATAAATGGCACAATGAATGTTTATAAATAACAATTATCTAATAAAATATAAGTTATTATATATATTGAATATAGAATCATAATGAACGTTTGTTTTACAATTTATTATATGCCTGATAAAATGGACATTTTCTTGGCGCATCAGGGATATTTTTTCTACAAAGGGAACAATTTATGTTATGTTTTGTTTTGAAACTAAATTTAAAATAAATGATATATATTGAAATAGTATGAAAAACGTTTCTTGTAAAAATTCAATAATTAAATTTTCGATAAACGTTTTGGTAAGTATATATGGAAACATTTCCTCTGCAGCAGAGATTTTCCAAAACGGGCATAAAGTATGTTATCTGAGTGAGTGAGTGTGTGAGTTGGTGAGTGAGTGTGTGAGTGGGTGAGTGAGTGAGTGAGTAAGTAAGAAAGGAAGTAAGGAAGTAATGTAAAGTAAAGTAAGGTAAGGTAAGGTAAGGTAAAGTAAGGTAACGTAAGGTAAGGGAAGGAAAGGGAAGGGAGGAAGGAAGGAAGAAAGAAGGAAAGAAAGCAAGTAAGTAAGTAAGTAAGTTAGTAAGTTAGTTAGTAAGTAAGTAAGTAAGTAAGTAAGTAAGTAAGTAAGAAAATTCTTTATTATAGTGACATGTGTTAAACGTATATACATGAAGATGAACATCCGGCCCATAGGACCTATAAGTAACCTTAACAAAAGATTATAATCTGAGCATGTGCTGTAGTTTTTAACATGTTATTAACATAATAGTAAATCCAATCATATTAAATGCCTCCAACCAACCACAATATTTCAAGAAAATCGAACTTGAGAAAAATTTGTGGCATTGCGCCAAAAAGTCTCCGTTGCGAATCTTAGTCATACCGATTCAAAAGTTAAAGGAGTAGCAAAATTTCGGTACACGGTTCACTCGGTCATATACTACTGAATGGTGATATTGTAGCTATAATTTTCACTATTATTTTTTTTCGGAACATGAAATAGTAAAAAACAATAATCCATTTCTACGAAATGAAAAATGGAACGAACGATTGCTCGTTGTGTTAAGTAACGTAAATTATATTTTCCGATCTATCCTTGTACCGATTTGTTCACTTCGATGATAATTTGCTTGTTTAAGTTAAGTCGCATTTAAAAGAAGAGCATGCGCCTAACAATTTTTTATTAATTTTATCGTCTCTCCAAAAATATGATTTATGTTCTTTAGATTTCGTATTAATTGTTATTGCAACAATATAATTTTTCGACATGTCGCTGCCGACTGTCTCTTCTTCAATGTATTCAATTATTATTTTTGTTTAGTCAAATCTCACGGAAAACCCCTCTAAATTTAAAAGCCACTAGCCACTTTCACAATAATAAACCTAAAACTATGGTCTGTGAACTTTTGCCGGGAAAATTTATTTTGAGATGAAATACCACTTAAATTGTAGCATAGGTCATTTGTATGTTTTACCGATAACGTCATGTGGGTATTTCCTTTTTCATTTAGGTCAGGTCTTGGCCTTGAGATATATGGGTCCTATCTGAAACGATTGCACACGTTAAATAAGGCGTCTTGGCAGTCTTACGTCGTTTGTGAGGGGCTTTAAATGGCCAATGAAAATCCTACTTCAGTAAATGCCTGTGTACGTATTACAGGAAGACAAACTGAAAAAAGACAGCCTCCGGCTGAATAAATCGCCATATAACCAATGCCAGGGTTTTTATATTGCAATCAAAAAGCAGTACATGTATCATGCATTTTCCTGCTGCCATTATGTCTCTTTGACTTTGTATATTATTTGCCTTATTTTGATATTATTTCAATATAAGTCAAATAAAGTACAATGAATATTTTCATTTGTTGAATCAATATACATTATGATACATTTTCAATAAAGAACAAAATATTCATATTACGCTTGTCTGCAGAAATAAATCGAGATGAAAGGAGGTAGAATAATGACATAGGTTAAAACATAATTGACAAGCAATTTGGTTAACAAGAGAGAAAGGGTTTTAATGCCAATTTAGGTTAAAACTACAAATCGCCAGGAAGTCTGATAAAATAATTGAATTTATTTGTCTTTGATGATAGAATCTCGTGATTTTGTATCCTTTTGAGTTATTTAAGACCCCGTATGGCATTAAGTGTCAATAAAACAGTGGTTGTATAGAATTGCTCCGAAAGATTAAGACAAAATAATTTATTTGTAGTCCATCAGCGTTGAATGTTTACAAAGTTGCCATGATTGGTCAAGTAGCGTATCACAGAATGTTTGTTCACTGGTCTAGATCAACATCAAATTTTAGTTGAATGATATTTGATAAGTTATGTAAAGGTGATATGACTCGAAGCCGGATAAAAACAAAATCAAGTTGTTGAAAATAACGGACATGGTTTTATTGAGTCGAGTCAAGTGTCGAGTGTGAGTCAATGAAAAAAGCAATTTCTCTGACGTCCTTAAGCGTTCGCTTAAACACTGTTTGAAAAGAAGTGATCTTCAGAAGCATAAATTACAATGAAATATAATAAATATTGCAGACTCGGTTTGATTGATTCGGTACATGAGGGTTATTGCAAAAGTTTGAGATGTACTCAATTATGTTTAGTCAATGTTAAACATAATAAAAGATAAAAAATGTAAAAACAATCTATTGTGTTTTGATATTATACAATTACTTGGCACAATTGTTTACAGACATTTGTCATCCGGTATTAGTTATTACCACAAATTTTGATTGAAAAACACGCAGCTTTAAATGTTGAGAAAAATAATTTATTACATTTATTATGTTTCAAGTTATGGAAACATTTAGAAAAAGTCTTAACTAATGCTTATATCCATTGGGCGATTTCGTTATTATAATGTATTTAAACAAACTGACATATAAAGTATTGTCGCGTATTGTCAGACTGTTTAGCCTGCAAATTAAATTTGTATCTTTTTTTGCTTTTGATATGGATTTGTTATAAACCTGTTTCAAATTATTTACTCTCGGTAATGATTTCAAAGCGCGAAGAATAATTTGATATATCAATAAATTAAAAGACATCACGCAATACCGTTAGAAATTTGTAATTTGATAAAAAATGGCAGTAAATAATATTTGTAAATTTTGGATGCTAAAGAGATAGTAAAATTTGATTACGGCCTATTATAAAAACGAAAGTTTGTTTGGAACAAAAATTACAGATCTTCATACTAGAAAGTAGACTTTTACTTTAATTTCGATCAAGCTATAATAATAATAATAATAATAATAATAATAATAATAATAATAATAATAATAATAATGATAATAATAATAATAAAAATAATAATAATAATAATAATGATAATAATATAATAACAACAATAATAATAATAATAATAATGATAATAATAGTAATAATAATAATAATGATAATGATAATAATAATAATAATAATGATAATAATAATAAAGTTTGAGCTACGACATTAACGCATCCTAGAAAGTTGTTATCATTCCGTCTATGTTTAGCAAAACTGATCAGTTATTCATTCATAGAAGAGCTTTTTCTTTGATATTTCTCTCATAATCGTACATTCATGCAAAATTGTTAACAATAGCTGATTTATATTGTGATATATTGTAATAATGTTAGTGTTAAAAACTTTACTTTTTCACCATCCAAAAGACAAACTTTAGCAAACATGAATGTATATATATGATATATAAATGATATAAGGCCCGTACCACCACGTGTTATGTACCTACAATAAGGTATGACCAGTGTTACATAGATTGTATTCAGGAAGATAGATGCATTTTGAATTGTTTACAACTCGAAATTATGAAAAATTCTTAAAATATGTGATCATTCGAGAGCATTTAAAACAAATAAAATATTGTATAAAACTACTTTTTGTGTATCAGATATGATATAAGTATTTTTCATGATTTCATGATCAGCGGACCACAACAGCTTTCAAGACACATTATGTCTCAGAAATGAATATATTGATTTTCCTTTTTTAGAGAGGGTAAATTTGAGTTTTATAATGTTTAAATAATGGTTTTAGAGCATGTTAAAAAGCTTATTACAAGGAAAAAGTAGAGCTGAGTGTGACTTGATGTGTCATTAAAGTAGCAAAATGTAAACAAAGTAGTATCTAAGCTTCCATTCAAAATACTTAATCACTTAAGAGCAACAGAAGCAAATGATGGTTCAGATAAATGGCAAATGGGAAACATTCTTTAAACTACAAAAGGACATCAGAAATAAAAAGGTTTTGAAACATAAAATTATTTCTGGGGCATAATGTATATAAAAATGCAATGAAGTGGTTAAATATTATCATTTTCTCTGATAATTTAGTTTAAATTTTTTTTACACAAACACGAAATTGAATTGAACGACATACTACAAATTCAACATTTACTAAGGGAGATAAACGTATGAATGCAAAAAGAGAGTAAGTTGCGAATGAGTGCTCGTACGTGTTACTATGCAATATAGGTGAAGAGGATTTTTCATGTTTCTGTTTCAAAGTTACTTTTTAATTGACTAAATTAAAATTACAGGTATTTATTTATCTTGATTTTCATAATCATTTTGAATATAATCTTATCAAGACTATATTTAAGTAAATGGTTTAAATGTTAACACTATCAATAGATAAATGAATTAATCTATTAAATCAAAATAATGAATCGTTGTTCTCAACTGGTTTAATATGAAGAAAAAAATCTATTTGCTTTTGTTAATTAGAGCGCACTTTATCAATTTCAGTGCTTCATCATTACTTTTGTAGAAATATTTAATAACGCAAGACTTTTATTGATGAATATTTATTTAAATTAATATTTTCAACAAATGATAAGGAAGTATGTATATTGTTCTTCCTATTTTCAAACTTAAAGGGCTAAAGGCTTGATGGTGTCACCGTATTTTAGCATTGCATTTATCTTAATTTTATTATACCAGTGTGAAGACGAAAACATATAAATTCATATAAATTAAATGTCATTGAAAACGATAGGAATTTCCAATTTACTAAATTTGACTGCATGTAGATTCTGTCAATATTTGTAGCATAGCCGGAAGCTTTGTTTTTGTTTAAAGTGCGACATGAGATATGATGAAAAGTTCCGGCTTTTCAAATTTCTTGATTTGTGTTTAGTGTTCCTTTTTTGTTGTGTAAATTACCGGTGCCAAATACATGATTTGTTGCTAAAGTTAAAAAGAGTGTCGAACTTTAAATACGATAATCTTGATATAAAAAGTCAAATATCTATGGAAATAGATATCAGCATGTACAAATCTCGTTGAAATTTCTTTTTCAAGTAAAAATTGTTCTTTGCATTTATGTGTTTAGTCTAATGATGTTTATATATATATATATATTTATAGACCTTGTCCTCATTATAGTGTGATACATGAAATTATTAATACTATATGAATTAAAAACTTCCATTGCAATTTTGTTTTAATTTGAATGTTTTTTTTTTGAAGTTCATAATATTCAATTAATCAATTAATTGTTCATTTAAAGAATGAATGCCTTGGATTCTCGTTAATACTATTTTATTGTAGATTCGTGTTTCATTTAGCTCCTAATAGGAATGAGTGTGATACATTTGTTTCAGAATGTCGAATAAACCTGATTTCACCCAAAATGTGTCGTTACGACTGTCTAAAGTTCTTAATGAAATTGGAGTGAACGAGAGAATGGTGATGAAACGAAGACGATGCGGGCTAATGCAGGAGTCTTTAATCACAGAAATATATCTGCTACTTAATCAGAATTTAAATGTGTATTTCTTTGGTAGTCAAACAGAAAGTACAACAACAAATGGACTGGAGTCTGACTCTGATTTGCTATCTTCACAACTCAATTTTAATATAATCCAAGACTGGAGTGAATGGAAACCAGGGAAAATTAACCTGTTAATGATACAGAATGATACTGTATCACCAGGATATTGTTATATACAAATACTGAGACATGATATTCCTCTGCCACTTGAAGCAAATTATCAGGACAATGAAAACATCCATATAGATAGGAGAGGTAGAATCCTATTGAAGAATACATTGGTAAATTATTGTAGTGTAATTCTGCCAGTTGTACGACATGGTCCAGCACAAACAGTACATAGTGGAAATGTCCTGGATTATGATATTGTTCTTGCACTTCCAAGTCTGTCCTGGCCTATACAAGCCAGACAATGGTTAGATCAGGAAAGCGAAAGACAATGGCCTACGGCTGATATGAAGAACTACTCCAGAGGCACAGGATGTTTTGTTGTACCGGTCGGAAATAAAAACAGTGCCAATGAAGAAGTTGAATGGAGAATATCAACTTCTCTAGCGGAGAGATGTTGCATGTTCAATTTGAGCATTACACAAATAAGATGCTATATCTTGATGAAAATGATAATAAAAACGTTTATTTCTACACACTGTCCAGAAAGCATTTCAAGTTTTATGTGTAAGACCGTCCTGCTTCATTGCGTTTCAAACACAAGAACCAATTCTTGGAAGGAAAATAACTTGCTACCTTGTCTAACTTATTGTTTATCAACACTTTACCACTGTGTTTTAAATGAACACTGTCCCCATTTTATAATTCCACAAAACAATCTGATGCATGGGTGCTTTTCACCATATACAAAGCGTTTTCTTCGTGAAAACATTTCTAACATTGTTAAAAGTAATGGAAACGCCCTACTAGAGATTGAATTGGATCAATTTGGAATTATAATTCAAAATTCATTTCTTGGGTTTGTAGAAATATATCCTGAACATATACCCGCTCAAATTTCAGGAATTCTTCTAAGAAATACTGCTATGACAATATCTGAGGGTTTTTTATTTATGCAAATGACAATAAACTGTTTCGGTGGCAAACATTTATGTTTGAGAAGATTTCTTGAAGTGAACAGTATGTATCAAGGGCAATGGAAAATTGCACTTGCAAAACAGCTTTGCAACACTTTAGGGTCTGTATTAGCTTCTTCTAGATTTTATCATCAAAGGAGTTTGACACGTGAGTCTTTCATGTTGATGGAATTTGGACTTGACTCTGATGTGGCATCTGGTAAATTGAAACTAGCATCTGTTTTCTATTGTGCTGGTGATCTTGAAAGGACTGAAATGATCTTGAAAAATATTGAGGAATGCTATGATCTTAGCGTTGTTGAACCAATCTGTAATTGCTACGATTTTGAAAGGTTGAGCGGAAAAGAAACATTTGATGAGTTATGTTACGAAGAAAACGACGAATGCACATTGTTAAATCGTATTACTGCATCATGTGTCAGGTTTATACGATCTGAAATAAACTGTTGCCCCCACGAACTCCAACATGAAATGTTCAGATCAACACAGCAGGATCTGTCTTATAGAGATTTGACTGACTTTTGGATGGACTTTGCTGTTGTGGATTCTCTTCCCTATCTCCACTTCCTTCAGTACAAGATATATTCTCATCTCAGAAGAAATGAAGATAAAGAGAGGGCCCTTTGTAACCTTGCCAGATGCATTGACGTTGAGCCAAATTTTGGACACATTGAAACAGCACTCAACCTTCTTGGTCAGTGTATGGAGGAAGAAAACAAAGTTGATGCTGCATTCAAATGTTATATGGCATCTCTAAAATTACGAGAAATTAATAATGCAGCAAAATTCCATATATGCAGACTTTTATGCTCACTGTTAAATATTAGAATTTAGTAAAATCAATGTGAAATAGTTAGGGTCTTAGTATATATTAATTAAAATGGATACCAAGCCGTCTGAAATTTTACTTAAATGTGCAACAGAGAGTGACTAGTGTATGTATACTATGATATTTTTTCAAAGCTTAACTGACATTTATAACGATAACAAACTTCTTAAATGAATTGTTGTAATTGTCACCAGAGTTGTAATTCATAAATTAAATATACTTGTGGAAAGTGTGTAATGATTATTTAACTTGTATATATATATTGATAGTGACATTATTTAATTTACATCAGTATTACGGTATAAAGTACAAACAAATAAGACTGTAAGAGATACATCTGTTTTTAAAGATTATGTAAAATTTAAAAGAAGACGTTTTCCAGTTTCATTACATAAGTAACCTAATATCTATTAATTCCATTGTAATCACATTGTCACACTTGCCTATTGTACCAATTGTTTGTTTTAGTTTTTCATTCCACCCCATAATTTATTCTTTATAAATTCCTACGCTTTAAATTATTCTTTCGTATGTTATTCGTATGTATAATATTAAATAGTGATAAATTAAAAATAGTCTAATTAGTCAATAGTCTTTAACCATTATCAAATAACCTTGATCTTTTTTATGATTATATATCTACTTGTGTGTATTTTTTATTATAATATTCTGACAATAAAACAAAAGGTAATTGTAAAGATTTCTACAGTTTGAACAATGTAATTGCCTGCCAAGTCAATTGAATAAAATATCTGTTAAATAATGTATTTGAAACTCGCCTAAATAATAACATATTTCCTCATACTCTAAATAAAAATTAAATGGATCTAGATGATATTAGTTTTTGAGTAAGGAGAAATTTTATTTCATCTAATGAGCTTTAAAAACAGTATTTTAAGAATACAGTTTTTAAAGTTTACAAGATGAGATAAAATAACACCTTACACATAAAACAGACATCCTTTCTTTTTTATTTCATGCTTTAATACAAGTTTAAATGAACTTTCCTCAATATAAACTTGAATATCAAATCTGTTTTCCCTCTGGTAGCCCTCAATTTCCATAAATACATAATGTCTTGAGCAAGAAAATAAGTCCAAAATTCAACGTTAAACTTTTTACAAAAATGTTGTTTTAAAGTTGTGTATTTCACGGGAGGAAAAATCTATATGTGTTTCATTAAAAGGGATTTCATTTGGATTTGTTAATTCTACATAAATATTAAAAAACAGACAATAAATAGCTGTTGACAGATGAGTAAACATAATAAAAGCCATTAAAAATTTGTAAAACATAGAATGTTTTGAAAGGCTGTCTTACTATACCTGGGTTGTTTACTTTTCCTTCAGGTTGGTGACTTTCATTGCTTTTACACATTGCATAACAGCTATTGCTCGTAACACACTTAAATATTCCTAAATGTCATCAAGAACATTTTGCATGTGGAAGGAAGTGTATTTTTCAGACTGTAATTAAACTAAAAAATTAGAGACGGAGTTTGGTCACAAATAGGTGCTTGGTGAACTAAATAAATGCAATCTTTTCTTTTTATTACGCTTGAAATTTAATGTTTTCATCATTTTCACTTTTTGTTTGCTCTAAACAGCCCTTACAATGTCGGAATTTGTAAGCAAAAATAAAAGTGCAGTACCACAGTGGGAAAGTCTTTAAAAACTAGTCTCTTCATTGAAAAGAATTTGAAATTAGATTGTGATAATTCGGCTGCTAAGCAGCCTAGTCTTTTATGATATTAAAAAAAGCCGCACGATTTTACTGCGGAATGAAACGGTTAATTTTGCGAGTATAAAAAATATTGAAAAGTAAATAAAAGCATTCACATGCATATGCTAAACATTTTGGTACCCATTTTCTTTTTTCAGTTTATTGCAAAAACATTGGTTATTAACATTTTTGTCCATCCCTTTAGCACTGGCTTAAGCAGTATCATATATTTAAAGATGTAATGGTAACATTTTGATTTTAGAAACCTCCGCATATGTGTTCATATGGCGATGATTATGAAACCTCCGATGTGACACCTTAGCGCCTTTCTATGAAAAGCGGAGTATGGTCTCCAAGAAAAAAATGCCTGTGCCCTAAACGAGGAAAACAATAGGCGGAACTAAATAAAATGGAATTTGAAAGGGGGTAAGAGGTTTTGTGGCCGGTACATCACAAATAGGACGTCAAAAGACAAATTCAAAAAGAAGACAAAATATCCTAAAGGTGATTATACATTATTCAAGAAAGAATACTCAAACCACTTAAGTAAAAAAAGTTCGATAACAGAAACTTGAAAAACAACACCACATAGCATGCATCGCCCTAAATGAACCAGTAAAAGTTTACAAAATGAACTTGTTAATTTTATAATACCCGTTTTTTTTTTCTCTCAATCGATCAGAGTTTACGATGGGACTGGGACACTTCGATTAAAATGAAGAAGCACAGAATCCTTAGCAAAAGGACAAACTTGAAAATGTTGCAGACATTGTTAGAATTATCCTGTTCATGGACAGTAGTTGTCAGTACAAGCTATCGTCCGCGCCCCAAGCACCGACTTAAGCAGATATCAACATTAAACATGATCCTGCAGGAATCTTGAATCAGGAACATCAGCATATATGTTCTTACGGCGGCAGAATCCTTGTGATACATTCGTGCCAGTTCAAGAAAAGCGGCGTATAGCCCCAAGGAATAAGCATGCATGTGACCGAAAACAAGGAGTTTCTTTATGTGAGATAATGAAAGGGTGCACAATTTTCCGTGCTCAAAGCACCGACTTGAGCTGTATTCAATAATTTAACACGAAATATGCTGGGGAAAAATAAAAAAGAAATCACGGTGAAATTCACATCCTAACAAAATAAGAAGAGAAGAATCCAAAATAACAGCTTTATATACTGTCAAATGAGGTCGAAAAGCACATTTTTAAAGTTTTAGGCAGCATACTAAATTTTAAATTTTATCAATCCATGTCACAACTGAACGTTCACATGGTCGTATTTGATTTATGTTAATAATTTGATCTATAGATTTGATCTTATCTGTTATTTGACTCACGTTTGCCAGGTTTTATAGCAGTTTTCAGAATCCTTGTTTTATGCAATGATATCTCAAATTATATAAAGCCTTGTTTGTCATTTTGATTTATTGATATATACATTGTTATTTTTATGTTATTTTTGATATTATGTCAATACCTAAAAGACATGTTTGGTTAGAGGGAGATAACAAAATCTACTCTCATGATTTCATTCATTATAGTCGTGTACCATATAGACTTATGTTGTTGGTTTTTAACCAAGCATTATTCCTTAGTGCTAAAAGTACTATTTTAATGTCAAACCTTTTTTTGCAGAGAATGTCTTTTTTATTGAATTGATATTCAGAAACAATTTTTTATTTTAAAACTCGGGAAATTGAACATGATGTTTTAAAATTGAAATTAATGCACTGTTTGATTATGATGTGTTTTCTTACCTAATGTCGGACTCAAATGAATGTATTGTCTTATTTTGTCAGCATTTTCATTTAAACTTTTTTGTACATATTGTCTGTAATATTTTTTTTCTGATATAGAGCACGGTTTTACTATACGTACAAAGATCATATTAAATAAGAAATAACAAAATAATCTCCTAATTCACATACTGACCAAATTACACCATTGTATGATGCAAGATGTGAAAGCTATACTATTTCTGTGAAAATAAATCAACTCGATCTAAAATTGTTGGTGATGCAGGTAATATTTCATCCACATATTTCCTGTAATTGGTGTTTAATAACACATCTCTTGATTTAATATGTTCCGCTTTTCTTGTATGTCCTTATATTGATATATTTATTCCATTCATAAAGAAAGAACAGCCTGAAGTTCAGATGTTTGCCTCAGAGTATAAATAACCATAATTTACTGTCCTTCCTTGTCATGGTCATTTTGTCTTATGAGCAATTGGATAACTGAATTTTTTATTTTAGTGATCTTTGTTAAAAACACTTCAATCATTTCTTTTTATTTTGATAAAGTAGAAAAAATCCTTTTTTTCCTTTAATAGGACTTTGCTTCGAAAATGCAAGAATTGTAAATATATGTCTTTCGGCATAATACATTTTGTCTTATACAATAAAGAAAACATTTAAATTTAGGGCGTTGACAAATCACTTGCCCCCATCACTGCTGTGGGTTAGAATCGTGCAAGGATCTTTCAATTTTCTCATGTGAGAAAGCTGTCCAGCTAGCTTACGAAACGTCGGTGGTTTTAATGACCTGAAGTACTGCACGGAGGTCTTACTCTACCAGTCAAGAGAAGGAAATATGTAAAGACCCAACAATAAACTTTTTACAAAGTATAAACGTCTTCTGCCAAAAAAGCATCATGCTAAAAAAATTAATTTATAACCTAAAGTCGCCCGAAATGTAATTTTAGCACTGACCTGAATGTGGGTTAACGTAAATCGGTTGCTTGTTTTTTCCTGCTTTTACCTTATCATGATTTCTTTATTTAGTCTAAATAATTGTCCCTTTTCTTTTTCTAATTAGAAACATCTATTATTTTGAAATTTTGAACCTTATCTTGTATAAAATTTGAAAAAACAAGTTAATTCTGATTTAAGGGTACATGTATATCTTCATGGACTTAGATGAACAAAATAAATAAAAACATGAAAGATTTATTCTCATAGAACCTCGTAAAGGTGAATAGCATAGGTGAGATTTCATACTTTAATTCATTTGAAAAGAGAATGTGAATTTTGTAAGGATTTTTTCACATATTCTGCTTACATTTGTTATCAATTATAATGTATTTCTTTCGGGATTGCGGTAGAGGTGTCTGTTTGGTTGGTTTTATTTTTACTTTAACATATTTTGGTCATTTCTCGGCGTTGGTTGGTCCACGTATCCGGCTTGCCTGGGGTACCAATATTTTCGCAAGTCACCGACTTCTTATTTAACATGATTTCTGAGAATCAGTGGTAAGAGACAAATAGGCAGTAGAGTTTCATGTTTACGCAGAAATTTCGCCCATTAAAAAATTAAGCAAGCGAGCCATGGGTTACGATTCCGTCGCCCTCCCTATTGACCTAAGCTGGCGGACCCTTTTAAATGTGAAAATGTTATTTTTGTATATTTTATTTGAACTATTTATTGTATATTTCACATGTTATAGTTTTATACCCTTTTGAGTAATGATATTAGAAAGTTTACAAAACTTATATCATAGTCCTTATGAAAAGAAGTAAAAGCTGGATTATATCATTTTAAGTACAATACAACTGATGCGTAGAAGTTTCTTTTTTTCATAAAACCATTTATACGAAAACTACTACACTCAGCATAGTGTGATCATATATTCTTAGCCACACATTATTCCCGTATATATGAACAAAAAATAAAAGGCAAAAAGGTTGCCATAAATGTCAAAATCTATATGTCTGTATTCCTAATGGACGTCTGTTTATTACAAAAGACAAGTAAGCCAAACCTTTAATGCTAATTTCTTATTATCATCGATGACATTTATTGTTTGATTGTATATAGAACAAGTTGGCATATCTAGAGTACAGAAAACAACTCAAGGGAAATATAAATCCATTTATTGTATAGTCTAGAAATATTTCAGCAATCGCTAGAACAATTATTATAATATTACAGAAAGAGCAATGCTCGAGGACTGTCTGGAAAAGGTTAACATCTGTTTCTTAAAGTTAAGACTTTAGTTAAATTAAAATTAAAAACCATTTAATAAGTTTTAAGATACGATAAAAGACAACAAGTTTGATCACATATTCATATTTTATCGTTGTTTTACATTATCTTTAAATCTTTTTTTATAATTTCTTATCAACAATTTATGTTACGAATAATGGAAATGGGTTAGCCAAAGAATTGATTGATAAATTAAGTTGATTCCATAATATATAAATAGGTGGAATGTAGCAAGCAAAAAAAAATAAAAAAATAACGTAATAGTTTTTAGTTTTTTTACTTGCCGATCATATGCGATGTCCATATTTGTTCCTTTTAAATGTTTAATTACAATCAATGTATTCATACTTTATGTTTTTAAACCTCCGTAGATACCGTTATCAAGATATCCGTGACTGGGTGATTTAGGATGTTAATAATAAAAAGATTGCCTCTTACTGTCACGGGTTCTACCAGAACTTTGGATTCTTTTTAAAAAGCTTACCCTACTACCGTTTGTGCCTGAAATAATGCATATAGTTGCCCATTAGATGTTACTCCACCAGTAAAACTAGGAATTCATTAAACATGTATTGTCATTGTTTTTAAAGATTCATGCTAATTTTCATGAAAATTTGAAAATGAATTTAACAGTGTAATATCGTAACGTTTCCAAAATAATGCAATTTACACATTATCAATGGCACCTGCAACCTATGTTTTTTACTATGAATGGGTCAAAATATGCAAAAAAAAACCCTTACTGCGTTAGTAACGCAGTAGAAATATGATTACAAATACTGAAATACGGTCATCAATCGCACATAACATGTAAATTTTTACTATAATTTTGAATCTTAATACCTGTCCTAAAATCTTAGTACATTTTTCTCAGGTTTGATTTTATCGAAATATTTTTGCTCATCTGGAGGCATGCAGCTTTAAAATCCAACCAAAAACAGTATTAGGTATTTGCCATATGCCATATGTTTCATTGTCATTATTGTTGATTGTTTATATCATTTGCCCGATATTGGCATAATTTCAGTATAGGTCAGAATAATTGATATGTATATTTTTGTGGTCAATATTCCATTGTTGAATCAGTATATTCAATAAAATTATTTGCTTGTGTCTAAATAAACAAAGTTCTAATCTTAGTTATGTATTATGCTCGCCGACAGAGATGAAATGAGGCATAATAATGGCAAAGGTCAAATCATGATCGACAAGCAATTTGTTTCACAGGGGAGAAAGGGTTTTAATTCCAATATAGTTAATAACAACAAATCGCCAGAAAGTCTGGTAAAATAATTGAATTTATTTGCCTTTGATGATAGAATCTCGTGATTTTGTTCCTTCCGAGTTACGTATGGCAGAAAGTGTCAATAAAACAGTGGTTGTAAAGAGTTGATCTGAAAGATAAAGTCAAAATAATATATTTTTTAGTCCATCATAGCTGTATATTTTCATAGCTGCCATATTCGAATGAGTAGCATAGTTTTATGTCACTCGAGGATGTTGACAACAAAAATCAAGTTGTTTAAAATAGCAGACATGATTTCAATGAGTACATTCGTTTGAGGTAATGAAAATAGGAAGATCTCTACGTCATCTATCGCTTCAACAATACTTGTTTAAGATCGTTAAAATATGATATTGGATAACAAAGTAGGTAGAACACTGTCCTGTTTCAACATTAGATATATACATATTAATATGTGTAACCTCGCATTATTACCTCGCCACAATTATTATAATAAAAATGTCAAAATTCCTATATTCCGTTAGTAACGGGACAGAAATATGGTATAAAGATATCAATATATTTTCATATTTTGCATTTTGCATTTATATTTTATCTGCTTTAAATGTTTGTGTACATACGTTTTACGTACCATTTTTTCTTTTCTTAAGTGTTTTTTTATATTCATTTTTCTGATGTAGCGTGTTGTTATCATTCTTGTTCACTAGTATTAATTACAAGTCACTTATCTGAAGGCGTACCACAAGAAAATTCTCGATCACAGATAACTCTTCAAAGCAAATTTCCAATATAGTTTCATATCAGAGAAAAGAATAGAAGTAAATTTCGTCCTTAGACTAATTGTCATACAATTATATCCTTTATCGGTTTGGTTCGTGTAACGCATTCATTTAGTCAGCTTATATAAGTAATAAAGATAGCGTATTGGTGCATATTATTTTGAGGATTTACTAGAATCTCATAATTCATTTTGTTAGAGTATTATATCTTTAATCGGATCAGTTCGTGTAACAAATTTATTTTGCCATCTTATATAAGTTAAAAATTAGGGTACTGGTGCATATCATTTTCTTGTTTACTTACATAATAATAAGAACAGTAATATAAGTAATGCCATGTTCTAATTACATTTAACGATGGAAACTGAATAAATGTTGAGAGAAAAATAATGTTTCCTGTTATGTAAGTTATAACATTTTTGTTTGCAAGAATAATTAATAAAGACATGTTTGATTTATTTAAAGTATAACGACAATATTGTTATAAGTATAGATACACCCCGTCTATGACATTAATCAAATCATTTTTACTGCACCCTCCTTTGTTTAAGTTGAGGTTCATTAATTACTTCATTTAGTGACAAATGTAAGATTTAATATTTGTGATAAATATTTGTAATTCCTTTGATATTAAAACGTATTATATTCGAATTTCGTTCTAATGCGTATCATTTCTTTGTTGTTAACTTTTAGTAAATGAAAATAAAAAGATGGTACTGTTTAACTAACTAGATCTACCAGCAACACAGCATCACATACTCAAACACGACATATTTTATGCCTGTATTCTGCAAAGTGGGAGAAAAGTTTTTTTGTGATCATTAAACACGTTTGTTGTTATCTATTGCGATGTTAAACTACAGTGTAAATGCAATAATGAATCATCATTAACAAAAAGTATCATTTTTGTATTTTACAATTTATGTGATTGTCGAACGACATGTTTAAGATGTCTTACGCAGGGCTTCATTAGAAAATATGCTTGTTTTAAATGTGGTAATGTGTTAATGGATTTACAAGAGACTGTTTGTTTTGAAAATACATTGCAGTTTTGCTCGGTATCAGCAAGTATGTGATGAAGTGTTTGGTGAAAAGTGTCATTTGAGACGTGTCATGACAAAACTAACATAGTGCGTTTGCGACCAGCATAGAACCTGACCAGCCTGCGCATCCGCGCAGTCTGATCAGGATACTGTTCGCTTACACACCCTTTAACAAGTAGAGAAACTGATAGCGAACAGCATGGATCCTGATCAGACTGCGCGGATGTTGGTTTTGTCATGACACGGCTCAATTTTTATTTAGTTATTCTGCTTTACAAAATCGACATGATGATTTCACATATATTGATGTTGATTTATTTTTCTTCTTCAATCATCAAGTAACTATAATATTTTACCTATGTTTGTTACGCTCTCAAAAGCTGTTAGGACATAAGGGGCTATTTTCAACAATTGTTTCCTACAATTTTACAAGTGGTGAAAATGTCAAAAGCATTTACATCAGTCCTTGAAATATACAACTTGACTTCTAATTTCTATTCACGATTTCATTAGATATGTACAAACAAACAAAATCTTGATGTTAAACAAACATGTTATCAAGTATAAATAAAGAATGCGCAATATTGCTTTACAAAAATGATATATAAAATTTTACGATTGATAAGAATGTGGTTGCGATACAGATGAAATTTGAAATTATATTCACTTAAACAAACACATGGTGAGTTGATCGCCAAATCGTATAGTGCGTAATTCAATTTTCATTTTAAATGGACATATTAGTCTGGTCTTAATTTATCTTTAGACTTCCGAAGTAGAAGGAATAATTTGATTTATTTGGAAACTTCGCTTAAAAAAATGGCACGCAACATCTTTTGACAATCATTATTTTGAAAAGCAAAAATTATATTAACAACAAATATTTAGAAATGCCGGATGTTCACTCAATTTAAAAACTGAATTACGTGCAATTTTAGAGAATAAAGGTTTGATTTTATATTTTTGATAAAACATTGAGATTGTGAAATCTCAATCTAAATTGAGAACATTATGAAGCTTCGATATGCAAAGTGTTAGTATGTGTTTTTTCAAAACAAAACATGTTTTTGGCAATCCTACCTTATATGAAATGTTGAATATCTTTTTCTATTTAATAGTTGCAAAATTTGCAATTTGAATACATGGAATATGTTTTCCTCTTTCAATATAATTCGTTTCTCGGCAAATGAAAACACTTCTCTGTAATAGAGTGTATTTTTTATTTCCTGTCAAATAATGTACTCGTTGTCCTTATGGTTTAAAAGAGAGAAATATAGATAGTATTTACGTGTATTCGTTATCATATTATTTTGAGATATTGAGGCTAATCATCATAAATGTACATCTGGAATTTTTTTTATTTTTCGTTGCTATTAAATATAAACCAAAACTTTTACTCGTCATTTACATATTGCAAATGTCAAAATTAATTTGAAAACATAGGCTCCCATCAAAAGTCATTATCTATATGGTTGTCTTCCTAAAAGTCTTCTGTTTATTACATCAGTTCATTTTTAGCCTTAAATGTCTTTTTTAGTACCAGTGTTGTTGATCGTATAATTTAACTTATGATAGAAGTTGGCATATCTAGAACATAAGTCACTTAAGAGAAACATAAATTCAGTTATTTATTAGTCTAGAAATATTTCTCCTATTGCTTAGTAGAGAGAAGTATATCTGTGAAAAAGGAACACACATTTTTTACTTGTTTGAAAATGAGATAAACCTTTTGGACTGTTTTGGTGCCCTTTTCTTTTGACCATTAAATCGTCAGTTAACTGGCCCGATAAAATATTATCTACATCAAATGGAATACATGATATTTGTTCAGGTTTTCAAGTTTGGGAATTGGGTATTGCTAAATTACGTTATACTGTCTTAATCAAATAATAACACTTCAAATAATGAAATAAGCCTATACAAGTATGAATACATACATCGGCCAGACACCAATAGAGATACGAAATATAATTATTATTATATTAACATTAAACATCAAGAAAACAATATTCTCCCGAAAAAGCTGCATAGTTTTGTTTTCATTTTGTAAAATTCATTACCTGATGCTTATATGAATAATGACAACAACAAAAACAACATCACCACCAATAATGATAAATAGAATAGTATGTATTCTGACTGTGTCAACTTTTTATTCAATCCTTTTAATATATATTATATAAAATAGAAAACAGTAAACTAAACTAGAACTTTGTATTATTCCACCCTTCAAAAGTGATAAACATACAAAATGATTATGGACAAATATCTGTCAAATGGTTCTAAATACACTTTCTATACCTATTTTCCCGCGAATATTGTTCGTAAACTGTAAACGCAATGAATAAGTAATGCAGATCTATCACTCTGAGGGAATTGCTTTTAACATCTAAGTTGTATGATAGAGCAAGCTCCTAAAAAAGGTGTGACACAAAAGTCTGAGTAACGACTTCAACAGATCATAAACAAAGAGAGTTGTTTAATCATTTCGTCTAGGTCTGGCAAAATCATCTGCATACAAATAATAATTTATTGCCTAGAATTATAACTAAAATGGGCAACCAACTCCAAAGCATGGACACATTTTGTCAATCAAAGCTTATTTAAAATTCATTACGTATTTGTTACTGATGTTATTTAAGACTGAACTACAGTTCATGAGAGCTATGCCTTAGTTTCATTTGTCCAGACTTGATTTAATTGCGCATTCCATTGGCTTTTTAATAGTTTGTTTTTCTTATTGTTATTGAAATGGTTCCACTGATTCAGACTTATTTTATAGATATTTATGTTGAACCGTCAATAATAGCAGTGGGTGCCCTACAATGAATGATTTTATTAAATGATAATAATAATAATAATAATAATAATAATAATCATAATAATAAAAATAATAAAAATAATAATAATAATAATAATATAATAATAATAATAATAATGATAATAATTATAGTTATAATAATCATAAAAATCTTGAAACAAAGTGATACCTCAGAAGCATTAATCACAAAATTACATGAACATTGGAGACTTGGTTTGATTGAGTCTCTACATGAGGGATGATGAAGAGTGCAACATCCCTCACTAAACATAATAATAATATTAATAATACTAATACTAATACTAATACTACTGTCTTATTTAATATTAGATAAGAAAGGACAAACATGTCACTAGTCAAAGATATCAAGGTGATCATCGGATAATCATTTTGTTCATCAATTAACCTTCAAAGGCCAGACTTTTGATATAATAAATTAAATTCATAATAAAATGCGAATTATATACAATAGCAATATCAAAAGAACCAAATATCAAAACACATGTACACACTGTTATGGAATTAATTAGAATCCTTATTGTTGCAATTACAAGCTCTGTTCTATTTGTACTACATTCAAAACATGGAATAAAATCACTTCATTTTAAAAAGTAGACCTAAGGAGGTTATTTATTAGATACAAACTTTATTTCTCTCTATCACTCTTGAAATCTAATAAAAGAGCTAAAATGCAAATATACCGCAGAAAGATGCTTGATTTTACATACTTATTTTATTTTTCAATACACAATTACTTAGAGTGAAAGAATCCTATAATATTTTGTTTCTCGTACCTTGGTAAAACGGGAAGGCATTAACACAATTTGTAAACAGTTATTCTTTATGGTTTAATGTTACTATATTTATATTCATGCTATTAGTTAATAATTAATTAATCAATTAATCAAATTACACCATTGTGTGATGCAGGTTGTGAAAGCTATACTATTTCTGTGAAAATAAATCAACTCGATCCTAAATTGTGGATGATGCAGATAATATTTCATCCACACATTTCCTGTAATTGGTGTTAAATGACACATCTCTTGATTTAATATGTTCCGCTTTTCCCATTATATATTTATTCCATAAAGAAAAAAGTCTGAAGTTCAGATGTTTTGCCTCAGTTAGAGTATAAATAACCATAATTTACTGTCCTTCAGTGCCATGGTCATTTTGTCTCAAGAGCAATTGAAATATTGAATTTTTTATGTAAGTGATCTTTGTTAAAGACACTTCAATCATTTCTTTATATTTTGGTAAAGTAGAAAAAAAATATTTTTTTCCCGTTAACAGGACTTTGTTTGAAAAATACAAGAATTGTAAATATATATCTTTATAAATAGATTTTGTCTTATACAAAAAGAAAACATTTAAATTAAGGGCATTGACAAATCACTTGCCGCTCACCGCTGTGGGTTAGAATCGTGAAAGGAACTTTCTACTGCGTTTCTCTATTTCCTAGCGCTATTTTTGCATATTTTGTAACCTTTTTAGTAATTTAAGTGAGTTGTAAGTGCAATTGATAATGTGTAAATTGCTTCGTTTTGGTTATTTCAATAAATAATACTTTTAACACATTTTCAAAATTTTCATGAAAATTAGCATGATACTGGAGGCGTGCTGCTTTAAGGGTACACATTTATCTTCATGGACTAAAATAAACAAAATAGATAATAACATGAAATATTTATGCTCGTAGAACCTCGTAAAGGCGAATAGCATAGGTGAGATTCCATACTTTAATTCATTTAAAAAGAAGATGTGAATTGTGTAAGGATTATTTTACATATTCTGCTTACATTTATTATCAATTATAATGTTATTCTTTCGGGATTGCGGTAGAGATGTCTGTTTGTTTGGTTTTATTTTTATTTTAACATATTTTGGTCATTTCTCGGCGTTGGTTGGTCCACTTATCCGGCTGGCCTGGATTACCAATATTTTCGCAAGTAACCGACTTCTAATTTCACATGATTTCTGAGAATCAGTGGTAAAAGACAAATAGCCATTAGACTCAATGTCCGAGTTTAATGTTTACGGAGAAATTTCGCCCATTAAAAAATCAAACAAGCGAGCCATGGGTTACGATTCCGTCGCCCTCCCTATTGACCTAAGCTGGCGGACCCTTTTAAATGTGAAAATGCTATTTTTGTATATTTTGTTTGAACTATTTATTGTATATTTCACATGTTATAGTTTTATACCCTTTTGAGTAATGATATTAGAAGGTTTACAAAACTTATATCATAGTCCTTATGAAAAGAAGTAGAAGCTGGATTATATCATTTTTAAGTACAATGCAACTGCTGTGCTGAAGTTTTTCCTTTAACCATTAAGAAACGCTTATACGAAAACTACTACTCTCAGCATAATGTGATCATATATTCTTAGCCACACATTATTCTCGTATATATGAACAAGAAATAAAAGGCAAAAAGGTTGCCATAAATGTCAAAATCTATATGTCTGTATTCCTTATGGACGTCTGTTTATTACAAAAGACAAGTAAGCCAAACCTTTAATGCTAATTTTTTATTATCAACAATGACATTTATTGTTTGATTGAATATAGAACAAGTTGGCATATCTAGAGTACATAAAAACAACTCGAGGGAAATATAAATCCATTTATTGTATAGTCTAAAAATATTTCAGCAATTGCTAGAACAATTATAATGATATTACAGAAAGAGCAATGATCGAGAACTGTCTGGAAAATGTAAACATCTGTTTCTTAAAGTTAAGACTTTAGTTAAATTAAAATTAAAGACCCTTTAATAAGTTTTAAGATACGATAAAAGAAAACAAATTTGATCACATCTTGAAATTTTATCGTTGTTTTACATTATCTTTATATCTTTTTTTTTTTTATAATTTCTTATCAACAGATTTATGTTACGAATAATGGAAATGCGTTTATAATGAATTGATTGATAAATTAAGTTGATGATTCTATATATTAATAGGTGAAATGTAGCACGCACAGAAACGTAATTGTTTCTGTACTGGTCGATCATATGCGATGGCCCTATTTGTTCCTTTTAAATGTTTAATTTCATACTTTATGTTTTTAGACCTCCGTAGATACCATTATCAAACAAAATAAGAAGAACTCCGTGTCTGAGATTTTAAGGATGTTTATAATGAAAAGATTATCACTTACTGTCAGGGTTTCTACGCCCACCAGAACTTTGGATTCTTTAAAAAACAGCTTACCCTACTACCATTTGTGCCTGAAATAATGTATGTAGTTGCCCATTAGATGTTAATCCCCCTGTAAAACTAGGAATTCAATATTGTCATTGTTCTTAAAATCCAGCCAATTACAGTATCAGGTATTTTCCATATGCCTTATGTTTCTTTGTCATTTTTGTTGATTATTTATAATCATGAGCCGCGTCACGACAACACCAACATAGTCGGTTTGCGACCAGCATGGATCCAGACCAGCCTGCGCATCAGCGCAGTCTGATCAGGATCCATTCTGTTCGCTATCAGTTTCGCTACTTGTAATAGGGTTTGTAAGCGCACAGCATGAATCCTGATCAGACTGCACGGATGCGCAGGCTGGTCTGGATCCAAGCTGGTCGCAAACCCATTATGTTGGTTTCGACGTGACGCGGCTCATATCATTTGCCTGATATTGGCATAATTTCAGTATAGGTCAGAATAATGTTATGTATATTTTTGTGGTCATTATTCTATTGTTCAATCAGTATCAAAATGATTTACTTGTGTCTAATAAACAAAGTTTTAATCTTAGTTATGTATTATGCTCGCCGACAGAGATGAAATGAGGCATAATAATGGCAAAGGTCGAATCATAATTGACAACCAATTTGTTTTATTGGGGAGAAAGGGTTTTAATTCCAATATAGGTAATAACAACAAATCGCCAGGAAGTCTGGTAAAATAATTGAATGTATTTGCCTTTGATGATAGAATCTCGTGATTTTGTTCCTTTCGAGTTATTTAAGACCACGTATGGCATTAAGTGTCAATAAAACAGTGGTTGTAAAGAGTTGATCTGAAAGATAAAGTCAAAATAATATATTTTAGTCCATCAGAGCTGAATATTTTTAAAGCTGCCATATTCGATTGAGAAGCATAGTTTTATGTCACTCGAGGATGTTGACAACAAAAATAAAGTTGTTTAAAATAGCAGACATGATTTCAATGAGTACATTCGTTTGAGGTAATGAAAATAGGAGTTTCTCTACGCCATCTATCGCTTCAAAAATACTTGTTTAAGATCGTTAAAATATGAAATTGGATAACAAAGTAGGTAGAACACTGTCTTGTTTCAACATTAGATATATACATATACTAACGTGGTATGTATTAAAATGTAGTTTTACACCTGTATGTTTGATAGCACACCTCCAAATTTGTATTTGTATGATACATATTGTTTTCACCGGTCATGTGTACAAATTAATTTTTGTAACCTTGCATCATTAACTTGCTACAATTATTATAAAAAATGTCAAAATTCTTATATTCCGTTAGTAACGGGACATAAATATGGAATAAAGATATACATTTATTTTCATATTTTTGCATTTACTTATATTTATCTGCTTTAAATGTTTGTGTACATACGTTTTACGTACCATTTTTTTCTTTTCTTAAGTGTTTGTTTTATATTCATTTTACTGATGTAGCGTATTGTTATCATTCTTGTTCACAAATATCAATTACAAGTCACTTATCTGAAGGCGTACCACAAGAAAATTCTCGTTCACAGATAACTCTTCAAAGCAAATTTCCAGTATAGTTTCATATCACAGAAAAGAATAGAAGTAAAGTTCGTCCTTAGACTTATTGTCATACAATTATATCCTTTATCGGTTTGGTTCGTGTAACGCATTCATTTAGTCAGCTTATATAAGTAATAAAGATAGCGTATTGGTGCATATTATTTTGAGGATTTACTAGAATCTCATAATTCATTTTGTTAGAGTATTATATCTTTAATCGGATCAGTTCGTGTAACAAATTTATTTTGCCAACTTATATATGTTAAAAATTAGGGTACTGGTGCATATCTTTTTCTTTTTTACATACATAATAATAAGAATAGTAATATAAGTAATGCCATGTTCTTATTTCATTTAACGATAGAAACTGAATAAATGTTGAGAAAAAAATGTTTCCAGTTATGTAAGTTAAAACATGTTTGTTTGCAAGGATATTATTAATAAAGACATGTTTGATTTATTCAAAGTATAACGACAATATTGTTATAAGTATAGGTACACACCCGTCTATGACATTAATCAAATCATTTTTATTGCACCCTCCTTTGTTTAAGTTGGGTTCATTAAATACTTTATATAGTGACAAATGCAATATTTCATTATATAATTTTGATAATAATTTGTAATTCCTTTGATATTTAAACGTATCATATTCGAATTTCGTTCTAATGCGTATCATTTCTTTGTTGTTAACTTTTAGTAAATGAAAATAAAAAGATGGTACTGTTTAACTAACTAGATCTACCAGCAACACAGCATCACCTACTCAAACACGACATATTTTATGCCTGTATTCTGCAAAGTGGGAGAAAAGTTTTTTTGTGATCATTAAACACGTTTGTTGTTATCTATTGCGATGTTAAACTACAGTGTAAATGCAATAATGAATCATCATTAACCAAAAGTATCTTTTTGTATTTTACATTTTATGTGAGGGCGAACGACATGTTTAAGGAGTCTTACGCAGGACTTAATTAGAACATATGCTTGTTTTAAATGTGGTAATGTGCTAATGGATTTGCAAGAGACTGTTTGTTTTGAAAATACATTGCAGATTTGCTCGGTATCAGCAAATATGTGATGAAGTGTTTGGTGAAAAGTGTCATTTGAGACGTGTCATGACAAAACTAACATAGTGCGTTTGCGACCAGCATAGAACCTGACCAACCTGCGCATCCGCGCAGTCTGATCAGGATGCTGTTCGCTTACACACCCTATAACAAGTAGAGAAACTGATAGCGAACAGCATGGATCCTGATCAGACTGCGCGGATGTTGGTTTTGTCATGACACGGCTCAATTTTTATTTAGTTATTCTGCTTTACAAAATCGACATGATGATTTCACATATATTGATGTTGATTTATTTTTCTTCTTCAATCATCAAGTAACTATAATATTTTACCTATGTTTGTTACGATTCTCAAAAGCTGTTAGGACATAAGGGGATATTTTCAACAGTTGTTTTCTACAATTTTACAAGTGGTGAAAATGTCAAAAGCATTTACACCAATCCTTGAAATATACATCTTGACTTAAATCATTTATATTCCCGATTTCATAAGATATGTACAAACAAACAAAATCTTGATGTTAAACAAACATGTTATCAAGTATAAATAAAAAATGCGCAATATTGCTTTACAAAAATGATATATACAATTTTACTATTGATAAGAAGGTGGTTGCGATACAGATGAAATTTGAAATTATATTCACTTAAACAAACACATGGTGAGTTGATCGCCAAATCGTATAGTGCGTAATTCAATTTTCATTTTAAATGGACATATTAGTCTGGTCTCAATTTATCTTTATACTTCAGAAGTAGAAAGAATAATTTGATTTATTTGGAAACTTCGTTTAAAAAATGGCACGCAACATCTTTTGACAATCATTATTTTGAAAAGCAAAAATTATATTTACAACAAATGTTTAGAAATGCCGGATGTTCACTCAATTTAAAAACTGAATTACTTGCAATTTTAGAGGATAAAGGTTTGATTTTATATTTTTGATAAAACATTGAGATTGTGAAATCTCAATCTAAATTGAGAACATTATGCAGCTTCGATATGCAAAGTGTTAGTATGTGTTTTTTCAGTCATACACGCAAGAAACAAAACATGTTTTTGGCAATCCTACCTTATATGAAAATTTGCAATTTGAATACATGGAATATGTTTTCCTCTTTCAATATAATTCGTTTCTCGGCAAATGAAAACACTTCTCTGTAATAGAGTGTTTTTTTATATTTTCTGTCAAGTAATATACTCGTTGTCCTTATGGTTTAAAAGAGGGAAATATAGAAAGTATTTACGTGTCTTCGTTATCATATTATTTTGAGATATTGAGGCTTATCATCATAAATGTACATCTGGAATTTTTCTTATTTTTCGTTGCTATTAAATATAAACCAAAACGTTTACTCGTCATTTACATATTGCAAATGTCAAAATTAATTTGAAAACATAGGCTCCCATCAAAAGTCATTATCTATATGGTTGTCTTCCTAAAAGTCTTCTGTTTATTACATCAGTTCATTTTTAGCCTTAAATGTCTTTTTTAGTATCAGTGTTGTTGATCGTATAATTTAACTTATGATAGAAGTTGGCATATCTAGAACATAAGTCACTTAAGAGAAATATAAATTCAGTTATTTATTAGTCTAGAAATATTTGTCCCATTGCTTAGTAGAGAGAAGTATATCTGTGAAAAAGGAGCACACATTTTTTACTTGTATGAAAATGAGATAAACATTTTGGACTGTTTTGGTGCCCTTTTCTTTTGACCATTAAATCGTCAGTTAACTGGCCCGATAAAATATTATCTACATCAAATGGAATACATGATATTTGTTCAGGTTTTCAAGTTTGGGAATTGGGTATTGCTAAATTACGTAATACTGTCTTAATCAAATGATAACACTTCAAATAATGAAATAAGCCTATACAAGTATGAATACATACATCGGCCTGACACCAATAGAGATACGAAATACTATTATTATTATATTAACATAAAACATCAAGACCACAGGTAAAAAAATATTCTCCCGAAAAAGCTGCATAGTTTTGTTTTCCTTAAGTAAAATTTATTAACTGATGCTTATATGAATAATGACAACAACAAAAACAACATCACCACCAATAATGATAAATAGAATAGTATGTATTCTGACTGCGTCAACTTTTTATTCAATCCTTTTTAATAAGTGTATATTAAATAAAATAGAAAAAAAGTAAACTAAACTAGAACACTGTATTATTCCACCCTTCAAAAGTGATAAACATACAAAATGAGTATGGACAAATATCTGTCAAATGGTTCTACATACACTTTCTATACCTATTTTCCCGCGAATATTGTTCGTAAACTGTAAACGTAATGAATAAGTAATGCAGATCTATCACTCTGAGCGAATTGCTTTTAACGTCTAAGTTGTATGATAGAGCAATATCCTAGAAAAGGTGTGACACAAAAGTCTGAGTTACGACTTCAACAGATCATAAACAAAGAGAGTTGTTTAATCATTTCGTCTAGGTCTGACAAAATCATCTGCATACAAATAATAATTTATTGCCTAGAATTATAACTAGAATGGGCAACCAACTCCAAGGCACGGACAAATTTTGTCAATCTAAGCTTATTTAAAATTCATTACGTAATTGTTACTGATGTCATTTTAGACGGTGCTACAGTGCATGAGAGCTATGCCTAAGTTTCATTTGTCCAGACTTGATTTAATTGCGCATTCCATTGGCTTTTTAATAGTTTTTTTCTTATTGTTATTGAAATGATTCCACTGATTCAGACTTATTTTATAGATATTTATGTTGAATTGTCAATATGCATAGCAGTGGGTGACCTACAATGCATGATTTTATTAATAATAATAATAATAATAATAATAATAATAATAATAATAATAATAATAATAATAATAATAATAATAATAATAATAATAATAATAATAATAATTATAATAATAAATAATAATAATAATAATAAATAATAATAATAGTTATAATAATAATCATAATAATCATAAAAATCTGGAAACAAAGTGATACCTCAGAAGCATTAATTACAAAATTACATGAAAATTGGAGACTCGGTTTGATTGAGTCTCTACATGAGGGATGATGAAGAGTGCAACATCCCCCACTAAACATAATAATAATAATAATAATAATAATAATAATAATAATAATAATAATAATAATAATAATACTACTGTCTTATTTAATATAAGATAAGAAAGGACAAAAATGTCACTAGTCAAAGATATCAAGGTGATCATCGAATAATCATTTTGTTCATCAATTAACCTTCAAAGGCCAGACTTTTGATATAATAAATAGAGGATCTTGAATGAGTGTTTATGTTGTATTGAATTTATTAAACGAGTCATCTGAAAACGATAAAAACGAGGCTCTGTCGAGTTTTTGGTTTATACAGAATTTATTTTAGTTCGATTGTGTAGGAAGCTATAAGCTTATAGACACACTTTCGAATCCGTTCCTGGAACCAACCAGTACTGAGCAATGAGTGTAAAGTTTCTTGCTTAAGGAAACAACAACTTGCCCCTGACGGGGTTTGAACACATGCGGCTAGCGATCATTAGATTACTAGTCCGACACGTTAACCACTCGGCCATGCCGCCACTCAATTTTCCGAGTTTTTATCGTTTTCAGATGACGAGTTAAATAAATTCAATACAACATAAACACGAAATTAAGATTCTATTTATAACATGACCAGATAAAGCGCTCTGATAAACGAAGAAAATAAATTGCTGTGCTTTTTTTCTATATAAGGAGAAATGGGTCGAAGTTGTTATACGGTTTCTGACCCTCATGCGCTAAAAAAAGTAGTACTAGTTAAAAACAGTTTTTTTTTCAAGGAAAAACTATTGTGCTTACTGACATATAATATCACAATATCACATTTATTTCGTCAAATTCATAACATGTTTTTATAGCAATTACAAGACTTAATACCATTTATTTGTTTTGCTGAAAATGTTGTATCGGTTAATTATGTTTACTTTCACATTATGCATCAGAATGATTATGCAGCCTGTAATGCCTATATGAAAGAAACGGCTTTTCCCTATTTTCTCGAAATTTAATTGTCCACCTTTCATCTTGCCAATCAATCGCACTGCTTTATAGAAAGTTGTTTTAAAAACTATTCGTGAACTGATATTTTAATTGCAATTGCGGCGAATACTTCAGACATAAATGTTTCCAATATTAAGTATTATGTCTACGAAGGACAGGCCGAATGGTTTTTATTTACACTCTACGGGAATGACATGAGATTGGTAAGAAACAGAATAAAGATTAATATTTAAATTGTATGTACATTTCTAAAACCAGATTTTTAGACAAGTGGTTTTATTGCATTAACTATTTTAAGGAAATTTATTTGACATTTTTGTCATGATTTCTCAGATACGGTTAAACCCAAGATTTAGTTTTGATTAGTTTTCTTTTCAGAACATGCCAGATTTAAAAAAACATTGTAACTAAGGTTAAGAAGTGTTTGTTATAAGGAAGTCAATAGCAAAGCTTTATTCAAAGAGCCATGGATGGCGTCGTGCTATCAAAACATGAACAAATGATATCAAATCGCCAAACAGAAAGAATTTGTTATTATCGTAGTTTTGGTAAACACTACACGATTGTATATTACAAATTCGTAACACCAAAAATTAAGACACTTTATACATTAAGGGATGCCAATCTTATCTTTACATTGTCATATTCAATATCTTGCCAAATAGAATGGATGGATAGTGTATTTATTCAAAACTGATCTTGTGTATCATACTTCCGTTTCTATTTTAAGACTTTGTACTGCTTGTTCATGAAGCTTGTTCTGTTCAAATTATCACTTTAAATGGTTCATTCTGTATGTTTTCCGCAACAGAAGCAATAATTAGTACCAGTAATAGTTTCACAAAAAATAACAGTTTTTGGAAGCAAATGTAAAACATCATAAAAACAATGAAAAACGTATTTTCTGAAGGAAAATTGTTTCAACCAGAAAAGGAGAATGCTTTATTTTTCATATATGATATAATCTCCATTTAATAATACTTTCGTAACAAAACACTGTTTGCAACCATTCTTAACTTCTGAATAAGAAACGCACGTAAATGTATAGAGCAATACAACATAAAGTAACGCTATTATTTCGACATAATTGTACCCATTCAATTCAGACATTTATGATCCAAAATATAATATCTAGTCAAGACGTTTGTGTAGATCATGCACTGTGTAATGTGTATCTGACAAAATGTCGTCTGCCTCTCTGAGGAACAAAGTACACCATTTCCGGACATCAGTGATTATTCAGAAATATTTCGCTTCTTTATGTTTATTGCCTTTGACCTCCATATTTTGAAGTCATTTTATGCACATTATGCACTTAATCAGTCGTCATAATTCATAAATAATGCATAAATTTATTTGCACAATAATTTTTACGTTTGCTATTTTCAGCTGAAATATAAATACATATTGTATCTTTAGGCAGCTTTGCATTTGTCAGATTTGGAATACTTTATTTTACATACATCAAACATAACATTTTCCATGTTTTGACCATCGCAACACTTCACTTTAGTTATAACGTTACTGGTAGCTCATTAAATTCGGAAAATTTTCATGTGGGGACCCAGTATTTGTTATTGAATATTCATGGTGTATAATAATAAATTGTATAATTTTGTCTTTCGATAGATGCCTTTGATATTCAGACAACATTATCTTAGATAAACATGATTATCATATATGAATAAAAATGCATTCCTTTAATTTTATTAAGTAAGACGATGAAATTGATATCATGTCAATAAAATAAACAGACAAGCCACACAAACACGAACATTTGGTAATTTTTTATTGCATACGGTTCGGCTATATGCCTGCATCAGTGCAAAACATAATAAAGTTACCGGAATCGACGTCATAACGGAACACGCGTTAAACGCGCGAAAAACGTTATTGCGTTTAGCGGCAAAAATATGATAACATGTAGAAACAAATATTTATGTTATAAATAAGCTGGTTCATGAATTAAAATGGATCAATAGTGAAACAGATGTCTATTAGACAGTGCTAATAAAAAATAAGATAATGGACAAACATATTAATATTCATGTAACACATTATAAATCAAACAAAACTTAATTATTTAGTCTACTTGGAATCATAGTATTCAATTTATGGATCCAAAAATATTCTTTACACAACAGGTCCTGGTGCTATCTATAATTTCTATAGGCAAAAATGAAAAATCTGACAATGAACACTTATTTTCGGGTGATCATAAAATGAATCGCAACATGTTAAACTGGATTTACGTCACAATTTCTTATATCAAATCAATGTTTATTCATTCTGCACGATACATTTTGATAAGTTTGACCTACGTTTTGCTTATTACAGCCTTTACATGTAATCAGGTAAATTACATTACGCGTAGTACAGTTAACATCATTTTTTTAATATATATATATTATATGTAATTTTAGTAGCTTCATATTATTTATGTATATATAACACTGTCTTCGTTCAATATTTTAAACATCAGTTTAAGTATTTAGTCTTGTATAAAAATGTAATCAAAACATATTTCAGATCATTTTTAAGTACTATATATACCGAATATTTTCATTACTAGCACACTTCTCAAACAGTATCATCAAAAACGGATAAATATTGTACTTTATATAACAATCGTAAGTACGTTTTTAATTTCTAAATTCAATGTCGATATGAAAACTCTTTTGCGACTAGCAAGCCTTATTTCTATGGAGATGTGATATTCAAACTTGGAAAGATCTTGTGTCATGGTAATTTTTCTCATGCCTTTTTTATTAGGTTATGACACTACTATTTTAAGACATATCGCATGCACTGTTGGACACAACATTACCTCTTTTGATTTCATCTGACGAACCAAGTGCAAGACTCTATAATAGATATTTCTTAAAATCTGGAAACACATTGGGACTGAATTGTCGTTATAATCGTTTTCTTCGTGGCTTCGCCGGCCCTATGGTTTTATTTTTTATTAGTATCTACATGATCATTTCATTGTTTTTTTTGTTGTTTTTTTTCTTTCTTATTTCATCTTTTGTAACCATATCAACTGTTAGCCGTTCCAAGGCGACGTTCCTCTGTGTTCCTCAGATGTATGCCACTTACAAATGTAGTGATACTATTACCAAGTTTGTTCGAATTTTTGCCCTGGGGTCTAAATTGGCTCTCCCCCGGGTGTTATTGATTGTCCTTATATTTATATACACATATTGAAAACTTAATTATTCTTCTGCACTGAAATGACAAATGCTAGGGGTTTGATCATTGGCATGGTAAATTGTGTTATGGACCTCCATCAAGTATTTTATAATGTAGTCTTAGGGTTACAATTGGTCCTTCTCCCGGTGTAATAGATTTTCATTTTGTTCATTAAGTAAAATCTTATGAAAAAATATTAAAGCTCCAAAGGCTATAGCTTAGATATTTGGCATGAAATAGTGTGGACCTCTACAAAAAATGTTCAAATAATAGCCCCTGTGTCAAAATAAGCCCTGTCCTTTGGGTCACGAGTATTCTTTTAAAAAAAAAACAAAAACTAAAAACATATTTTCTGAAACGGAGGAGACTAGAGCTGAGATATTTGACAAAAAACTTTGTCTGGTAGACTTATATCAAGATAGCTAACAATTTGGACAATAAAAAGGGACACACAAAATAAGAAGCTTTTGAAAAATAAAACTGATATCGAAAAATAAAACTGATATAATTTCTGAAGGTAACTGGGCCTTTAAATCAAGCATTATGGTTAAATTTGGCCAAGGGAACTAGGTGAGTTACCTTTTTGTTTATATATATCTATATTTGGACCATATGCACAGGTAAAGATGTAGAATCGCACTTTGATATAAGCTGGCCTAGATTTTTACCGAGTGTAACCTCCTTTATTGTCAGTTGATGTACAGCTATGACATTACGACCATATACACAGTTTCTGTTGTAGAATATAATAATGATGTCAGGTGACATAATATTGACCTAGTGGTATATGGTCTTGATTTTAATGTACATCTATGAAATAAGGACCATGTATATCATGTATATAGTAATTATTATAAAAAAAAGTGTTTGCATGAAGTATTGTCTAGTGACCACCATCGTCCAAATGTTTGTCATAAACATTAGCTTTCACTGTTTTTACTCAAATAACAGTTTGTCTACAGGAGAACGCGTTGCGACTAATGTCCACCTTGCTTTCCCACAGTTTCATCTCAACAAACCATATCTAAACACTTCAAAGCTATTAAAAGATAAAATAAACCTACTTATAGTTTGCATAATACACGTGCATTTTCATGAAATTGTACTACTGTGCCACATTAAAGGTTCCATGGTAACCGCCGTATGAACACGTGCGGATTTTCTAAATTCAAAATTTCACCATTTTCTTGTTTAAATATTCTGCTTAAGCCGGTGCTGGGGGCGTGGACTTGTATTTTCCATTACCATCCATGAACAGGCTCCATCTAACCGAGTCAGCAACATTGTCAATTTTGCCTTTTTGGGCTTTCTTTGAGGATTCTGTTTTTTTTTCTATTTTGATACAATATTTTAATACTTTAAGTAATATTGTTGCAGATGTATATCTCTTTCATTTAGGCACCAATAATTTATTTTTGCCTCATATGTTTTACCTGTTTTTTTTATGTTGATATTTAAACAATTTTTCAAAAATCATTCTCTAGTATGTGGCCTGTGGTCAATACAATTGTCTTTCGTTAAAAAGAACGTTTTGAAACAGTTTTGCCTACGAAAAGTTTATTTTATTGAAAAACATAACTTAAAAAAGTCATTACAGTCTGTTCTGCTCCTATATTTCTAGGTGACCATGTGCTTGCTTGCTGAAAAACAGAGTGATAACAATTATATTTATCATGTCTGGGGGTTATCTATGTGTCGTAGTTATCTTTCCAACCAGTACAGTTATCCAGAAACAATATTACAACACAGAATTACTGACACAGTTTTTTTTATTATAAAAAGGTATGTTAAAAATTTGAATTTTGAAACATAAATAATTTTGCTTTTGCAGAAATATAAAAGACAGTTTTATTCTTAGTTGTGATGACGTTTGACCTCTTACGTGAATATTTTAACTTATTTCTAAATATGCTTTTATAACTGTATGATAAATGCGATTTTAAATTACTGTAAATTTTATATACAAGCATTTTTGTCTGATATTTGAGTATTATAAATAACCTCAATTTCATGCGTATTATAAGCCCGTTTTTATTTTATTTTATCAGTATACACACAATTTCATAATGATTTCCATAATTAAAGCTGTTTAATAATGAGACACTCCATGATTCATTAAATATTTATTTTCCGAAAGGAGATATAATTGGTAACATCAATGTGATTAGTAAAACTTAAGTGACTTTGTCACTTATCATATCACAGTATCATATGTCCTTATTTTATTTTCAACATACTTATTACCACTATGACATTTTGTTAAGCAAATCTGTATGAACGATCAAAGAAAACTGGTTTCCGAGACTAGAACTCAGTGATTGTAGCCTTGTGAACAGTATAGCTGTCACTTAGGCATTGTTATTTATAAACACCGAATGTCTTTATAAAGAGATTTTTGTTAATTCTTAAACACCAAGAATGTTTTATATAAAGTTCTTAACACTCTTTATTCTTTACTTATTTGCCTTACAATTAATGCAAAAATTAAAAAAAATGGTTGAAATAAAATTCTTGAATTTAAAGCTTGCCCGCCCCGTAAACAAACTTCATTTAGCAATCCTAAAATCCTTTCGATTCCTTTGAACAATATATCAATGTGAGAGGCATTCGCAATATCAAATTCTTTCTTTCATCAAAGTGTTTAATATTTAATCCTTTAATAAATAAATGTGCATCAAGATATTTGTTAACAAGAGATAGCAATTCCCATGGATCTACTGTAAGCTGATATTAATTAATCAGATCATTAGATGGTAAACTATCCTGGAATTTTCTGTTTTATATAACGTTCACAGTTATCAAATATCATAAAGATATCAAAAATGTCAATTTTATATAGCCAGCCTAAGGGAGATATTAAATTACATAATATTGTTATAATAACCATTCGTGAATTTACGTTTTGTTATGTATTAATGTCTTTAGAATTCCCAGTGCATTATTTTAAAAATAATAAGGTTGGAAGCGTAAATGTTAAATATGAAAACCAAAATCCGGCATTACATGAACGTATTGCCTTATAATGTCAGCAAAACAAGATGATCGCCAATAATGACCCAAAACGTTTACATTTTTTTGGTAAACTTTTATTAATTATTTCAATATAACCCATGTAAATAAAGGACCAAATTGTACTGTAATTAAGTACGTCGTACTGTATATCTTTTTCTTTTCAAAATATATATTCTGTTTTTGAAGTTTTATTTCAAGTTGTTTATTCCAACAAAATGTATGGCACTTTTCTTTTGCATACGTTAAAACTACAACTTGCTTAACAAATAATATATATAATGAAATGTGTAATGTCTTTAAATCTCACAACTGCTGCAATTTTAACCAATTTTAAAGTATATAATTAAGCGTACAACAACAACAACAACAACAACAACATAACAAACAAAACGAATGTAGTTCGAACTGCAATACTCGATTGATAGTAAAACTATTTACATGAAACACAAGAGCACTAGATTAACCAACATGTTTTTAAATACGCTTTCCAATAAAATTACATCGATTTAAAAAAATGTATGTTTTAAAATGAATTTGAAGAGTACGGTCTTCTATTATATTAACCAATAATAAAGTTAATTTTAGATATGTTTATAAAATAATTTTTATTTAGGATGTTTTTTCTCGTTTTCTATAGAAACAGTTTTTGTGTGTTCACTTTTAATCAGAACTTTGCATAAAGTCAAAATAATGATAAAACATTGCTAGCTAGTTCCAATATTTTATGAAAATGGTTATAAGAAGTGTTTAACTGAATCTAACATTTAAAGACAAATATATATGTTTTATAATCAGTATTATTAACATATTGATAACTGACTATCCTACTAAATATACTAATTAGTTATACATTTAAATAAAAAAAATAATGCCAATTTTGAAAAAGTTGCATCAATAATAAGATATAAACGGTCTTATCCGTGTCTTCCGAATATGTTGTCTCCGGGAGAAAAAGTCTTTGAGCAAAAATATCAGGATTATAGCACCGACAGCTAAAATAGCTGATAACAAGCTGACAATAATAGCAACGGGATTTTTACCATCACCCACTTGTCCAATATTGTTATTCACGTTAAATCTGTACGTATAGTTTGGAGCTTCCTTCGTTTTAGAATTGTCGATAAGAATATCTTTTCTACCTTCCTTTGAATGGAAAATGTCAACCACAGCCTTAAATGTTTCATTTATATCACTCTGAACGGTTATGACATTGTCCTTTCCATTACTACCAGGTATGCCACTAGCAGCTTGTGTTAATTGTTTGTTTTCATCAGATAACTTTGTATTTTCCGTGTCGGGAGCTGTAGAAATGTCTGAAGACGTTGTTTTAAAATTATCTACTGCCGGCAGGAATGAGGCACTATTATCTATCGTTGTCTCGTCTACCTTACTAAAGTGCGGCATAGTTTGTTCAGAATTGTCAGCAGTCTGATTCTTTGGCAAAGTTGTTGAGTACCCATTACTTGCTGATGAATCATTATTTGTGATCAAATCAGAACCTTTATTTGATAATACAGAATGAATTGATGTTTCAATTTCATTTGTTTGATTTTGACGGTTATCAAAGGAGTTTGTAGAAATTTTGTTCGACAAATAATAAAGAAAATAAGTATCCACTGTGTTTTTTGATGAAATTGTATATAAACCATTTTGGGAACGAGTCAGGGATATCAATTTGAGGAATATATTACTTATGTTAAAACGGACTTCATTTATGGTACAAATACTTCCATTGATAGAGGCCACATTGACGTCTGTATCATTTGGAAACAGTATAAATAAATTTGCATCATTTGAAAGATAAATCCACCTGTGCGATGCCTGTTTCTTGTATATGTTTAAACTATGATTATTATGAATCATGCTGCCAGAATTGACAGGTAATAGTTCACCATTACATGTTGAGTGATCCGATTTAATACAATCCAATGAAAACCCATGTTCTATTGTGACAGTCATTATTGAATCAGGTGAAATAGTAAAACTAGCGTTGATCGGTTTATTTGCAGTCACATTCATGGTTATCAAATCATCGACAGATTGAAAATCTATCCAGCTGTCAACAGAACCTGGAATGATAATAGTGTTATTTGTTTATTATATTAAAGACATGAAATACCTGATTGGATTTATATGAAATTCACAAGGAATTTTCAACTTTATAAAGCCCTTTAAAGACATGCCATGCTTACATTTGATATTTTTAAATATTGTAAATTGCTGCAAAGTCTATATGTTAATATCAAATAAACATGTTTTGACTTCACTCAAAATAATATTGGTTTTAAACTCGACACACTATAGGTGTTATGAATATAGTGTCATCAAAGACACTAAAGGATCTACTTTACTTGACCCGTAATTTGGAAATGCAGCTTCCCATGCGTAGTTTGCACAGTTTTGTTATTCAAATTAGACCGATTTTCAAAAAGAGTTTCATAGATTTCAATTATTTTTTATACAATATTGAACTCAAAGATTGGCATAGTATATTTTTAAAGTAAACCAAAAACATTTTAGAAATTTTGTGCGGAAACTAATAATTCATTTGCATTAATTCACATCTGTTTATTCATTCCTGCTTATATACAGAGTTTTTAAAACAAACTGTAATTGGAAAGCTCTTAATTATATTATTTTATAATAATTGTAATTGACAATTAACATACAGTTCCAAGCAGAACAATGATTCATATATTCACACTGTACATCATAATAATTATTGTCACATTGGTTTTAAATACATATAATCTTATTAAATGTAATAATTCTTACACAGTATGTAAAACGTATAGTCACGTTTTTGTGTACTTGGAATAACAACAAAGGTTGAACTCCGATTTGATAATGGTGTTATAACGCGCCACTTAGTCTGTGAGTATCGGGAATTCGAGGTGTTGTTTTCGTGTTTGTTCCTTTCTAAACCAGACATATGTCTTAAATGTCCCTGTAGAATGCTGATAGGATGTTCCGATGTGATTTCTACTCCAAAGAAGCCTGGTATATGGTTTATTCTATTGAATGTTGATGATTCATTTAAAATGTATCTACCAATGGCTGATGTTGTCAGATTTGAGCATTTTTCTGTATTATTCCTGTCTTGAAAGTTTGGTTCCAATTTTTCAGACGTGTTATTTTTTATGTTGTTCATGATAATACATAATTTGATCAAAGTATGTGGAATTTCAGATTGAATAACAAGTGGCTTTTGAAATATCCGTTCATTATTGTCTGATACTGTAAAAATGTGATGTATGAGTCCATTCTCGGCAAAAGGAGGCAGTGTAAGTAAACCACCAGGTAGATCTATGATTACAGTTGTCTTGCATGAGGTAGTTAATTGCAATCCTGTAAATGTATAAGTCTTAGAGTGATTCACAATTAAATATAACATTTTTTACGCATGTTTTGACGGGTAAATTGACACCGACGTGCATTTGTCATCGCAATAAATTATTTAAATTTCAATCTAAAGATTATTATTTTGAATTGTTATTTTTATTAGTTTGGAATAAAGAGTGGTCGATATGAAATACCTGTCATCGTTGGCAAAGCTTAAACCAACATAAATGTAAATTTATTTGAAAAAAAAGGTAATAAAAAACCTAATGTATTATTCTTATGTCATTAAACTTGAAAAAAATGAAGAAACATTTATTTCTGTAGAACATAAGAAGACTAAGTGTTATTTGACCTCATTTACAATATTAATACATATCTAACCTGATTCTACAGATAGATTTTGAAGACTCAAAACATGTCCAAGACGAAATTCATGTTCAACTGTTAGATTCCACGTTGCAAGCTCTGTTGATATACTCACATAAGTGATTGTTATTTCAACAGTGTCAGCACTTTCGGGTATAATAATGACGTCATTCAATGTGTAATGTGTTTCAGGTAGAACTGGAAGAATGTATCTGTTGTGTTCTGATTGAACTGTAATAAAAAAGATAATTCAGTGAATAAGTTACTATATAAATCAAATGACTACTACATTATCATTTAGAATATTCATATTGATTTAATTTTAATTAGTGAAATTTTAAAATTCTTTTATACTGTTTGTATCTTGTTTATTTCTTTTATATAAAAAAATCTTTATAATGTTAAAATAGGAAATATACGAAGACAATACAAAACAATGTTCTATTGTAAGGATTTAAAATAAATATAAAACTTTAAATATATACAGTTTAAAGAAGAACATTGGGTTATCTTTTTGTACTTTAACTGATACATTGTGTCGATTAAAATTACCTGATATTTTTTTTCCTTCTACCTCATTTTATCAAGCAATTGCAAATTGATACTGGTTCATTTAAAACAAAATCCTAGAATATGTACTTTACAAATAGTTCAACGTCTAAATTTACAATAGGAAAGGTAAATTCTTTACTCATTTATTTACTATTTTTCTTTAATATGAGTGTATTATCTAAATAAAATATGTGTCATTTATACGATATTGAGCAATAACAGAAAATAAGGAGAGAATATTACCTGAGTTTATTAAAACGACGACACAAAATGTAATTAAGAACACACCTGCAATAAACAAAAAATATGTGTTTGAAACGAATTGTTCATAATTACCACCTGAGCTTGATGGTTTGATTCTTTCCGTTGCCATGCGAAATTTTTCTGACAAATTAATTCAATATAACTGTTATATGTTAACTGTAATATGGTACGGCAAGTACATCTACTGAAGACAATTTGACAAATGAATTTCCATCAATAAGTGTTCCCGTGTACATGTTTTTTGTTCGAAACCGTTGTCTATCTATTCTTTTTTAAAGAAAAAAATGTTTCCTATACCTAATCACTGACATGAGTTGAATAAAATATTTCATTTTAAATGCAAAAATGTTGATATATTATCTTTTAAAGAAATTTTGTTATGATTATATATCGTTGAAAAATTTACTTACATTTGGCACTGTAAGAATTAAATTTGATATACATCTTTAACATATTGGATCCATTTGATTTTCCGTATCATACCTCCAAAGTTGATGAACTATTTTCTTAAGTTCACTATGCTGTTACTCTGCAATTAATCATGGAGACAAAGATTGTCTTATATTACACAGTCAACCAGCTTGTTATTCCATCTACAATATAATGACTTTTTACGTGGACAAAAGTATTGATAAAATCCTTATGTCAATGAAAGTAAGATTAAATGTCCATAACGTCTGATTACGCTTGTTTGTCGGCATCTTATCAGGTTAACTTCTAAGTTGTTTGGCTTCACGAAGTCTGCGTTCTGTAACAAAACGGTAAACTGATAGTAGCATCACGGAATAACAAAATATATTATTTTTATTTCTCCAATAACGGATGATACACCGTAAGCAGTCACACGAATAAGGAATAAATAGTGCTTCGAAGGTTCCACAATTTTTTTCCCCATAAAATGCTTGTTGAATAAAAACAAGTGTTAAAAATGCCTCTTATTTATTATTCAAAGTTTACTTCAGAATCTAGAACAAATCCCTGACAAATTGTTTGGCAATTGCTGTGCCATTAAAAACAATAATTTTGATTGACAGTTTTTTAATATTTTATACTTATACTCGTATATTATATAAGCACAAGCTTAAAAACTATACTATTTTTCTTTAAAATATACCTTTTAAAAGGTAAAAGTGATAAATTTAACAATGCTGTTATGTTTACAAAATGTGGAGATACATTTTACTGGTGCTTACCTTGTAAACAAACAGCCAATAAGTATTCAATATCAGCAGATAAAAATAAGATAACTTGAACGGATGACTTTATAACATTTTTGCACGTTTCAAATACTTCCAGTGAATATTCAAATTCTTTCTTATTTGTATTAGTTTGACACGATCTTGATAACAATGATGCCATATTATAAATATTATTATAATATTATAAAACATAGTTGATCAATTTCTATTTTGTATACATTAACAGTGTCTTTAACTCTTTATTAGTCACTCCTCTAAAGATTAAATGTCTAACTATATTTAGCCGTCAACAAGTTAATTAAATGTCACGTGAAATGATGTTTGATGTGCAACGGCAACTGTATTTCTACATTGTGTTTACAGTTTTGCTTATATCAATAAACAACCAAATTGGTTCCATATTCAATAAGCTATGTTAATTAAATAGAATAGGAAAATAATAGATATAAACACTTATCAAATATAATGTTCGTTCTAACGAGTAAGATGACTTTATACCTCATATCAATATTTTAAAGACATCACTTACTTTACATCCAAACATTTTATCAAGAGTTAATATAGAGTCTGTTGTCCGTGTAACTTAGACAGAAATATGATATGTTTATACTTACATTGTATCTCTCATTTGTCAAATTTTTAGAAGTTGTTTAGGCTTTCTTAACGACTTTATGTCTTTAATCCAGTTATGTAATCAACAACGTATCAGTTTTTGTACTATGTCAATATATTTTGAATTTTAATGTTTTCACATTTAACCCAAAAAATATTTTGCGAGTAGTTAAATTGTTTTATCATATAAAATGTCAAACATGCGCAATTGTTACACAATCTCAACAACAACCAATACTCCGTTTTAGACTAAAAACTAATATAAAACAATGATCTGTCGGTCTTGATCAAGTTAGCTTTAAGAAGTCCATTCATTGACTTCATACTGTCTACTGAATAGGAAAACACGAAAGTAAACTAATAGGCTAAACGTGAAGATACAAATGATACTGTTTCCATGCAGTATTCGTGAAAATCCAATAATATTAAGTTGTTCTGTTGCCGCTTTCATTCCTATATAGAAAACATTATGTTCTTATTATCGAGTTTTTAATTTTACTTCTAATAAATGTAGGTTGCATTAAAAGTTTGGATAAAAATATTAAATTATATTATTTGCTTTTGAATGTTTTTTATCGTCAATCTCTTTTGCAAATGCCATTTTATGACATGGTGTAATGTTATGAGCAGATGCTTCCAACTTTAAATTTTGTACGTTATTTATGTTATTTCATTTAAAATTTGCTTTTTTGCATAATGATTTTTATGAATTTTATTTTTTATTTATTTAAAGTGCACAAACCTTTGATATTTCTTACATTACTATATTTGTCTTCATTTGTTAATCTTTTGTTGATGTTGGTGTTGCTAATTTCGTCAAGAAATAGTAATGTGTGTCATGTATCCAATATTACAGTTAATACAAGCGATAAGTCGGATAAGGTGTTAATTAGTATTCCTTTCAGAATCTGCCATGTTTAAGTTACAGTTTGACGCACGTAAAGAAGATTTTCTCTTACATGTATTAGAAAACTAATCGCTAGGATTTGTCGGGCGGCCCTGTATTTATATGTAATGCGTTTAATATATATCGGGGATAACAATATTAAAGTTGTACATGTTTATTAGATACATTCTCTTGGACAGTAGTGGTAATTGTAAGCTTCCACCCACACCTCTTTGCATCGGCTAAAACATAATTCTTAAAGAAAGAAAGAAAGAAAAAACACCTAATAAAATGTACTTTGAAATGGGATCAGTGGTTATGAAGCCTGTATGTACACAAAAGCTGTCAAAATACAGAGCCCCTAAGTTGACATTTTCAACACTTTTGGCCCTGCATTTAATTTGTTTTTACGAAATATTAATTCGTAATTACGAAATATTAATTCGTTTTTACGTAATAATAATTTGTTTTTACGAAATATTAATTCGTTTTTACGAAATAATAATTCGTTTTTACGAAATATTAACTCGTTTTTACGAAGCATTAATTCGTCATTACGACATATTAATTCGCGGCCAAACACCGCTTTTGTAGGAATAGCATTTAGGTGACAAACTGAGGTTTTCATGACCATCACCTTAAGACGTTTCTAAATACTAATTCAATTTCAAATTCTAATTTCACTATTTTCCTTTAAAATCTACACAGCTCGCTACAAGACACTAGATGCAAGTTTTATATGTTTCTATATCGTCCATGTATTAACTATTTTGTCAGGTGGTTGTTTTTATTGTAATATATTTTCAAACGTTTGTTTCTGTTATCACTTCCCTCGAGAAATCTTCCTTTTCCTGAATTTCTATAACTTTCATTTTAAATGGTTATCTGCCATCATACAAAACAATATTGGGAACATTGATTAGAAAATAATCAAACGATACTCAAAAAACTAATCAAATATGGTGGCCTATTTATGTAACGTCCTTGTTGTTTTTCCCGCCTATATACATGTTTTCATTTATTTGACTATATTACAAAAATATAAATGAATTTCAATGCTAGGGCGTAATATGTTTTAAATTGTTCTGAATCACAAAATTACTAGTATATTTTTAATTAATCTTAGCGAATAGGCCGATTATTTGATGACGACAATCTTTACATTTGACTTAAAGGAATCAATCAAAACAAGAGAAAAAAATAAACAAAAAAACGTAATTGTATATATTCCTCATAAAGTTATTCCTTGGATTAAAGGTCAATATTCAAGTATACTTTAACAAATAATTCAATAATTTTATAATAAATAACTATTGATAACTGTTTACTTAAGAGTTCAACTCAGGGTAAAATATGCTTAATGCTCTTCGTTCTAGGACAAATTTCAATCGACAAGGAGATTTACTGCCCAATCTTGACATTGAAAAATGATAATGTTCTAATATACTGTATATAGGAAAAGCATCAATAAGTTACTTACACTTATAAGAATAATGCGTTATTTTTGTCTAGTTTACTAGCTAGAGCAAGTTATCGTTTTATCATACAGAATAAAACATTCATAAAACACTATAATTAAAGTGGCATTTTTAAATCATCCAAGTAAGGTTAGAGTCAAAACAACTTAAAAATGTATTTGTTTGGGGTCCTCCAAGCTCCTTGTCACTTGTCCTTGTTGCTGGGTCAATTGAACGCCACCTTTCCTTGTTGATCTTGTTTACCATATTTTATAATTTTGTTCCATTTTATATCTTACTATGAAAATAAAATCCAGTGACCAATTGAAATTCTAGAAATATCAATCATAATGTATCGATAACTTTCAATTCTTTAAAAGAGTGGAGCAGTGTTTTTATAAATTAGGTCCTTCTTATATTGTACTGGGAACATTTTTCTATTATCATAAATAACTGGTCAATCACCATTATAAAAGTTATGTTAATCAAATATGTTACGACTTCATCTCAACTTGAATGAGAAAAAATGAGCGTACAGTCACTTTAAGATTTCTGATATATTTACTGTTGCATTATTTAATTAGATGAAATGAAACGAGTAAGAAAATCTATTTTTTATCTATCACAATACATTCCAGCCTTACTTACAGTTTTGGATATACAATAGTGATATAATATATCATTATTTGTATACTTTTTTGTTCGCTATGATTTCTTACTTTATTCCTAAGAATATGAAAGTCACAGGAAAGACATGAAATACTTGTTTTTAAAAAGTGTGAACCATAATTTAATAACATGTCGATTTATACATTATTCTATTAGATGCTGCAAACTGAGATTGATTGGTGAATCGTTACGAAAAATATGAGAGAGCAGACTGCCTTTGATGGAATCAGTTTTCATTTCTAGCCCTTTGCTTTTCTGTTTGTTGATCTAATAATTATTTTGTTTTTATTTCCTCAATGTCTAAATCATTTTGACATATTATCAAAAATTATTTACAATGATTGTAATTATAAATTATATCCATTCAATATTTCCACAACAACCAAAATACTCGTTTGTAAATTTTACTTGGCAACCTAGTCTCGTTATCTCATAGTTAAAGAAAATTAATTGGTTTAACACTTTTTAGCATTTGATGATTTTCCTTTTATTACAAGTATTATCAGAAAAACAATTGCTTGATAAATCATTGGATAAAAGAAAAATAATTGGAGAAAACGATTATTATTTATCTAAAATGTCATGTCTGCGAGGCATTTTTTTGTTTTAAAGCAGCAACGCTATAGAGGAGTCTGATAAAGTTTAAGACGAAAGCGCCTTGAGAAATTAGCAGAAGCATTTGTCCTCAAGTAAGAGCGAAAATTATTAAATAGATACATATATCCCTACATTTCTATTTAAGCATCATCTTATTCATGAACCCATGTTAAATAGTTCAAGTAAAAGCTATGTAAAAGGTACTTTCTTGGTTTCATTTTCACACCCTCCCTCATTCAATATAAAGTTCAGACACACTACACTTACATAATAAGAAACGAAAAGGCAACTACGTTAGTATGACTCTAAAACAAAATTGTGAACATTTCACTCATTGTTTTCAGTTTCTCTCGCATCAAACTTAGCTCGTTTTATTTCATCTGTATGAATGTCATACGAAACTAAAATCTTTCATTCATATTAGTTAATTGGATATTGTACGTATTTTCAGTTCTGGCCTCTTTAGAATATGCAGGCTTAATATGTCTTCTTTTTATGTAAGGAAATAAGCGAGTTATCTAGATGTAGTCATGTTTAAAATAGCTATTCTACTACAAAAAGAAGACAATAATTGTTTCAATATATATATATTTAGCTGACATTAAAGAGACGCTTCATCATATCTATGTCAAAAGTGATGAATGAAACTCATCAATTTGTCAATATCAGTTGTTTTGTCTGATTGTCAGAAAATGGATTATACAGAAAAACATAAAGCAATTTAAAGCTTTATGTTTGTTCAAGTTATACCGATAAAACTCTGTTTTTGGAATCAGTGCTTTCCTTGTTGATCTTGTTTATCATATTTTCCTCTATTTTAGGAGTAGAGTAGATGAAAATGAGTTTGTTATTCACTTAATAAAGTGTTTTGACTTTGTTTTCTTTTTAGATTATTTATAACTTTATGATTCCAAGACATGAACAGAGATTAGACAACTCTTGTTACAAGCTTAAATATTTTAATGTTTTTTATGAACTTGTTTTTTTTACGGAATATCATTAAATGCATTAGAGATAAAAATCAGCATACGGGACAATAGATTTAAAAGGGAGAGCAGTATTTACGCGCAGTCCTTATATTATCCTGGGGCAACGGCGCCCGAAAGTATACAAAACAGACAGGACAAAACATCGACGAGGAGGAGGAACCAATTTGATTATCATTATCCTAATTAATCCGTTATCTTTGTTCACTTCACAAAGTTTGTAAAAGATATTCAATAAAGGAATGTAAGTCTATGTTAATCTTTTTATATAGAATATTAAGCATAGTTAACCATCTCGTCAAGGTTAAGAGTATTACTTTAAAGATATACTATGCTCAAATTTGATATTTAAATATATTGATGTTTTGACTTCACACAAAGTAGAAATGTTACGTTTTAAATTCAATACACTACCGGTGGTCACAAGATGAATGAATATGCAGTGCCATTACAAAAACTGGCAGTTTTTTTAAAGAAAAGACTTTAATAGATTTCAATAAATTTCTATGATTAAAATATTTTTCTCAAAGATGAGCATAGTATATCTTTAACATACTATTCTATAAAGGTACGAAGTTGGGTGCTATTGATTGACGAATAATCTTTATAATTTTGTTTTGGTTGTTCTAAAATAATTAATAAGAGTTGGAAACGCAATTTTATTTAAGAATATGTTTCATTGTTAGCTTATTTTTTAAAATCTGATAAATATTCAGACTCGTCTTTTGTTGAATTACGGTAGTTAAATATAAAACAATACTTGCTTATTGATAAAAATATATAAAACAAGAAATTTTGTCATTTTAATGATTTATTGAGTAAGAGTTTATAGTCATTAAACAGAATAATCTTCTAGGTAGAAGACTTTAACAGTTTAAATAAAATGTTACGATGCATTCAATATGTATACGTGAAACGACAATGGACAACTCGAGAGTTTCAGATATAAAGAAACCTATTTAACAAAAAGAAAAATATAAGCATGACGTGCTAACCTACATGACGATGATGATTATGACGACTTTGATGATAATATTAATTAATAATACACCCGAGGTAAAATATCATAACAATTAGCAAACAATTCATAACAAATGATATGTTTAATATTCCAATATTTTTAAATACATGAATAACATGGTATCAAGAAAATTAAGAAAAGCACATTTACAGTTATTTGTAAATATATAAAAGAGAAATAATTAGGTTCAATTTAAAGTTTCCTTTGTTAAACCTTTAAATACAGCTTGCCTTTCTCATCTTTGGAGAAAGTTTTTCTCTTGATGACCCTTTTGTCTTGAAATAATTTCTCAATTAATCATGTTTCTTAACATATTTCATAGAAATCTGCTAACTTAATGAATATTAAATGTCCATATCTCACCCAAAGGGGATCATTTTGGAGGCTCTTTGGTTATTAGGACCTAAATACTATAATATTTGCATTATTAATGGATTAAGGATGTGTAAGCCTGACACTATTTTAATTGCTTTTTCTAGATATTTTAACACATCATGGAAACATACATTTGTGAAACCATTATACTTGATAAAAGTTGATAGGATTGAACTGCATAGGGAAACTGCAATGCTAGATTTAAAGATACTCATACTTTGCATTCTGACTAGTAAATTTTTCCCTGAACAGTTGAAAAATAAGCTGAATTGCATTATAAAGCATTTTGACAAAAACAATGCTGACGAATAACGTTGGTTTATTGCAAGATATGACGTCAGTTAACCGAATAATGTTTCACAATTTATTGTTCATTTGCTCAGTAATTCATTTGTTGATTTTTAAAAAGTGTAGGCTATACCTCTTTGAAAACAACCTTAACATAATAATGCATAATATTAATAATCATTAACGAAACCATTTCATTGAAAATTATAAACAGTGCTAAACATTAAAGTAAGATTCTGTAATAAAGACACATAAAACGCAAAACTATGTCAATATAAGAAATAAATCTTTATATCAATATTATACAAAAATAAACGACAATAAAAAACAAAACAAATACAAAACAAATTATAAATACAATAGTGTTTGATATGGGAACTGAAAAGGGACTTTTATACTTTTATATAACTAGATAATCTGCTTCGAATTTAAAAGAAAAGGATTTTGCTTTCATAATAACACTTCTATCATAATGAAGATATTGGATAATATAAAAAAATAAATAAATGAAATAAATCGAAAAAAGACCCACCCCTCCAAAAATGCTTTAATTAATATTAATAATAATAATTATAACAGGATTATTGATCTAAGGGTGTTAGAGTCCAAATGTTTCAAAAAATGATAAAGAGAGCACACATTTTGTAGTTTTCATATCATATTTTAAACATGTGTTATTTTCTATAATTGGACAAATAAATGACAGCAAGTCTTTTTAAATGTACAGCTAATCTAGTTTAACTTGATAGCTAAACGTTGAGCATAATTTAATGTTGATTTAATTAGTTTCAACTTTCATAGCATCCATATTTAGAATTACCAGTTAAAGCCTTTTCGCACATGATAATGAAATAACTTCCAAAGAACCATTGATTATGCTTGTTTCCATGCATATTGTCATATTTGCTTTCATGTTTGCCATTTATTGGCTACACGATGTCTACTGCTTTCAACAAAACTGTAAAATGATATTCTCTAAGCGGAAAAATAAATCATGACCGGAAGCCGAATAATGAACACCGAGCAGTCTAAACAGTTTAACGTAAAGACTTTGTGGGTAATATAACAACTTGATGCTAACGAAAACTATTTGCGATTGGTGGTGAGTTCACTTAATTAGAATGAATTTGAGTGTTTTCGCAGAGATAAGTATACACATTCGACTATTGTGTAGGGTTTAATCCGGAGCCGAGATTTATCCGTTTCTACATTTTTTTAGTTACACCAAGCTCAATTTCTAATCTCCGAAAATTAAAGACTCTAAATTGAACGGAACATTTAAGTCTTCCTGCTATGGCAACCTTGAAAAAGTCAGAATAACCGTTTCAAATGTTTTCAGATTTCAAATATGTGATGACATACTTTATGTACTTAAACAAGTTTTATTGGCTCAGGATCAAGAAGATAAAAATTATAGAAAGTCCATCAGGAACGTAAGGAACGACATCTTTTTTTTTGGGGGGGGGGGGGGGGGAATCATTACATCAAACGTCTGTTAAATCTATACATTCAAAGCTGTCATGGATTTTAGAATCAAATACATGGGCTTTAAAATATTTGACATTGACTGAATGAGCTGTCTAAATGAGATTTGTAGAGTATTTGTTTGCTCAGGATACAGCTTCAAGTCCTACCATTGAATGATTACAATTTCCCAAAGGTGTATTAAATCTTACAGATGTCTATAGGAATATATATCAGCACGCAATGAATGTCAATGTTAATATTTTGAAGAGAGCGCTCAACATAATGTTGTAAAAAACAGAAGTCCTTTAGGAGCGAGACACTACCAAATTATCATAAATGTTGACTTATTGCACTTCTTTATCGTCATCATATTTTATGGCATCTGTCGAACACTTGATCAGTGCCAGTGCCGTGAAATGTGAATGTAGTAATAAAATAAAGAAACAAAAATTCATGAATAAAATAAGAAACATATTATTAAAAAACACATACTCGTATGTGTATAAAAATATCCTTAAAACAAATATGATATAACAAATGTTATGTTGATAAAATTTTTTAAAAAAAACTGCTTTCACTTAAAAAAAAATTGACAGGGAAATTCGGGGATTATTTTTTTTATTCGCTGAGGTTTAATTTTCTAAAAGTAGTGATTCACCCAAGATAAAAATTGCCATATATATTCATGTTTTAATACCTTCCTGATAAATTTTCAATTTTGAAGAAAAAGGACGCTCAACAAATCTATGTCATTAATTTTCTAATTGAAAATCTTCCTTATTTTTGCCTTAATGTAACTCTGACAGATTTTTAAAGAAAAACTTATCAACGCTTAATCCGACTTCTCGCGCTTGCATTAACTATATTACACACATTCGCATGATTTCGCCAAAACATTGTGAAGCAATTATATTACCCGAACAGACAATGTCCTTTAAAAACATGTATTTAGAATGGTAACGTTTTGTTCTGAGTTTGTAATAAAGAGCATAATTGAAATATTATGAATAGATTGAATTTAAACTTTTGTTTCGTATACAATTTCGGGAACGCTCATTTTTATCCAAAAACACATATTGTCGTTTCAAGGGATTGGTACTATAAGATTTTAACTCTTTCGTTATTGCTTATTATTTACAACCTTTTGTCTCAAGCCCTCATTTTTATGAAAAGCAAAATCAAATAAAAGAACAATAATTATAGCAAAAAAGATATTCTAAAGGTATTGAAGCGGCGTTAAATCTTTATTTGACTGCACTTTGGCGACTTATAAATAGTAACACAATGAATAGCTTGTATCTATGCATCGCGGCTTAAAGTCAATATCCTGTCCTTTTTCAATTGAGTAGAAATATTAACCTCTTTAAAGCTAACTTGATAAAGACTGATAAGTTATTAGGGGCAAACAACTTGAACTGTAAGCCTCGAAATGTCTATGACTGGTAAATTCCTTAGACATATTTTACCTATCATTAGCAATATTAATTTTATACAAAAATTAAACCCCGGAATTATTTTGAAATCGTTGTGAGTGGTTAAACAGATTGTAATGAAATACGAAAAAATATCTTTATCTATACCGTTACTGACTGATTATGTACGATACAAACAAGTTTTATTTACAGAACGATGCGATTTTTATGAGTTCATAATGAATAAAGAATGGAAGCAATGTAATATTGGTCGGAAGTTGTCGTATGAAAAGGATTACGTAACCGTCATCGTGTTATGGGTAAAAAAGAGTGTATGTGTATACCGAATTTCGGTCGAGAATAAGCAAAGTACCTTAATTAAAGTTTCTTTTCCTCCGATACAATTATGGCATCGTTCAGATCGAAATTCAATCTAGAAGCTATTCATAGAAATATGGATTTGAATATGAATTGCAAGTATTTGGATATTTAGATAATGCTATAAAATTATACTATCAAATAAATATATTATTTAGAAAATTGTCAGCTGTGTCCCATCCTTCTTAGTAAGCAAAATGTGAACAAAATTTTGAAATATTATCTCGGTTTCTAGAATGCATTTGATTTGAAAGGCAACTCGTTATTGTTAGAACGCATATTCTATTTTAAATATAACAGTTTTGAAAGTATTTTAGGGAGTAATGGTAACATTCTAGCATGTGTTTTTATAACATAACAATAATGAAATGTTATAAAATATCAATAATTTTCATCAGTAACTTATTTTATTATGGGAATTGGTTTAATTAATTAACTGAAATGTCAGTTCAGAAAAAATATTATTTTTGTTATAATGGAACGAAGTGTTAATATTTTAGAGACAGTTTACGTCGATGCAAATACATTGAACATTATCTTCCTTAATAGAACATAAATGCACATTTCTTTTTATTTAATTACAGAACGACATGCAATTGCAATACTATCCTTATGATATGACAATTATAATTACACTGAAAATCATGCAAGAAAAAATATCAGTAAGAAAGTTTTTATTACAATAATAATATAAGAATATTTCAAGTTTTAATTGGTAACGCCTTATATTTAATAGCATTTATTGTCCAATTACATGTCATTCGAAACGTTTATGGCATGACAGCTTCAAAAAAATACGAAGGTCTTAACAACATATCACATAATAAAACAATACCTATCAATAATGACTTGTTGAAAATGTAGCACATTTTGAGCAGCAACTTAAGCTTTTACAACCTCAGATTTGCATTATTACTTAAAACACAATATGTATGCGTAATTATTGTCCGATATTAGAGAATTAGTAAATACCGAAATTTTAGAATATTTGATAAAACAGTTTTCGTAAAAAATATAAACGGAAACCTTATAATTAATTCTTTAGCCAACTTGTTAATTTGTTATTGTTTTCGTATTATTTCCGTATTTATTTACGATACATGTGATATATATGATGAACTATTACGTGTTGAAAAACAAAATACGCATTTATGATTTATTTACTTCTGCCTTAATATCTTGCAGATTTTTTTTATTCTTTTGTGTTATATTTTAGCTGGGTTTAACAACCAAAAATGCCCAGCTAATAAAGTGACGTTCCAGCATTACTCGTGGATGAACACAAAGGTGAGTTGCCCCTCTGTGCATAATTTAAGGCACGTATTGAAACCCGACTAGAAGCGAGCTGACAGCTTTTTTTTAAAAATCCAAATGTCTTTGGATTCTTTCAAGGATAATACCGTATAATTTGATAATTGATGTTTATATTTGTAATACTGGCATTCATTTAATGTATATAAGTATCTATTTCAAAGTTTTTATCAGCCTCCAAAATTTGTGAAATACATAGTTATTAATTATTGTTTCCAAAGTGATTCATTTTATGATAATTTGATAATATAAATCTCTATAAATCTATTATGTTATTTAATTATGTTTGAATATCATATATCTTAAGCTTTAAAAAAAATATAAAAAAATAACAAAACAAAACATATAGATACCATAGACAAGTATTCAAAAGCCGTGAATAAAATAAATCATTAAAGCAGCATGCAGCCATATTTCCTTTTTGTGTTACTTTCAATTAAAGTTTTCTGATTTTCAGTTTATAGCAGACGTAAGGTCAGGTTCTTTTCTAAAACTAAAGGACCGGGAAGTGAATTGTTTGTAGTCCGTATTAGTCAATTTAAACATTGAGTTGACCGGTAGATTAAATGTATCAAGGGATTACCTTATTGTTTATGTATTTTATCGCCGGCAAATTATATTGAATGATTTATCTAATATATAATGTATTCAACCTAAAAAGATATCACCAACTAAATATTTGTAGTTAAAACGCATGGCGAGAGGTCGTTGAAAAAACAAAACTAATAGTTGGCTTCAACCTTGTTCGTTAAAGGGGAATGCTTTTAGTTCTAATTTGTAAAATAATTTCATTTTTGGTGACCAATAACATTTTCATAAAAAACAAAAACAAAAAAATCAGTAATTATAAATAACAATAATAATAATAATAATAATAATAATAATAATAATAATAATAATAATAATAAAATATCACTGGCATTATAGCTGAACTATCTGTTGCCCCATTTGCTTTATAGCAATTAGTACAATTGTGGTGATTATTATTTTGTATTGGAGTCGAACTATTATTATTATCACAATTTGCTACCTTTATAACAATTGATTTCATATCCAGCACTACTTACTTCCGATGATAAACATCTAATTTTCTTTAAATATATTATTAAAACACACATTGCTTACTAGTAACGATAACCAAATGTATCTTTTTTAAAAGATTTCATCAAAAACATTGCTATGACAATATCCGTTAAAACAAATCCATAAATGTTTACAAATATGTTTAAAGGGAACCACAATATAAGAATAAACTGAGTTTTACAAACGACTTTAAGTTCCTCGTGGATGCAGTATCTACGTAAATTTCATTTTATAAGGGTAACCATTAACAAAAAATAGTAAAGGTCAAAGAGGAACACAGAATAGTTAATATATTCGTTATTCTTGAATATAGCCTTCTAAAAACAGGCGAAAAACCCAATGAATCATTTTAATGCAATAGTGTTAATTACTTATTTAGAAAAGAACATAAGAATTACGTTTAAACTATTGTTGCAGTTAAATCATTTTCTCAAAGGAATGTCAATAGACACTATTCAAATATGTTACTATAATTATACAAACAGATCTAGAATCATTATATTAATGTTATTAACGACTACTAAGACAACATGTTTGACAATTCAATAATCAAGGCTTCCCTGAATAAGGCATACACTTCGAAGTATTTCGAAAGTACAAAAGCCATTGTAGACGAAGATGTGTTGTAAGGGCCAACAGTTTATCTTAAAATGCTCCTTTATAACATGAATAATGACAAAAACCGTTGATGGTGAAATTATTTATGCTTTTAGGAGGAATGTGATACAACAAGTCCAAATAATTCTACCAGAAATGAGTTATTTATCTTATAGATCTATGCCAAAAGGTTGATTAAATCAGAACGTTGAATCTGATGTTTCATTTGGCGTCTCTTGAATAATTCTTCAAATCTAATGTCATTTGTATATCTTGAACAATCATCAACGAAAGAGAGCTTTTCACTTTTTATGATAAATGGATTAAAAAACTAATATAAAATATGCTTCATTTAACATTTACCATTTGAAAATTTGATTACATTCTGGTATTGAAATTACCTACGCCAAAATGAATGCTATTAATTTAAATAAATTTTGTTCGCGCAATATTTTCACAGCCAAAAAACATCTAAAGTCATTTATTTTTCATTATATATATCTGTTTCCATGGTCTCACCAAAAACAAAAAAAATTGTTTAGTTTAAAGGTAAATAAGCTACAAAATTGTATATTTTTCGCATCAAACTCAAAATGTAATATTTTCACTTCTCAGTGAAATATATACCATTATATTAACTCAAAATCCTTTTCCCGTCACAGTCATTTAAGTTTGTTAAGGCTCTTTCTGATAAATACATTTTTTGTCTAGCAATATAAATCATAATAAAATAATTCTTTGACATTTCACAAGATCTACACTGTTCATACAAACGAGGATTTTTTTAACTTTTATATACTGTTTTGCATCATAAGTTATTTTTTCTGTCAATCTGATTGATAATATGACATGACATTTTATCTGTATGTATTACCATAATTACTATATACATATATATTCTAGAGGCTTTCTTTTGCATTTGCATAAAAATGTGGTCATTTGTTATTTCCACTCACAGGAATATAGATATGAATACATTTTATCAAAGATTTACTATGCTCAAATTTGTAATTAGGAAATATTGATTATTGCTACACAATATCTAAGTAGATATAAAAGAAACATGTTTTGTCTTTAAACAAAGTAGATCTGCTATGTTTAAAATCCTTCACTCTGTACGTGGTCATACTATGAATATGTTGTGTCATTAAGAAAGCTGGCGGCACTTTTATTAAGAAAAGACAAACTTTACTTGACTTGTTATACGGAACGCAGCTTCCTATGAATAGTTTCTTTATTCTGTTATTAAAACTAGAAAATTCAGTAAGAATTTAATAGAGTTCAATAAATTTCTGTGCCTAAAAGATGATACTCAATGATCAGTATATCTGGCAATGAAAATAATACGATCTTGGATGGATCACCTTATCTACTTTAATGGCATATAAGATGTAGCAAAAGTTGAATATAAGTTTAAAAAGAAACGCAAAAGAGAAAAAAATTGTATAAAAAAATATCTAGAAATTGCGAAACAAGTTAGATGTTCTTTTCATAAGATGATTCTCATTTTTTACAATCTTCCTCGGTTATTTAAAAATTACTTGCTCATAAGAGTCCTTTATTTGATGTTGTTTCTTGATTTTGGTTTTAATCATTATAATCATTTTTATACCAAAATAAAATTGTGATACTTGTATGTTCTTTGGCTTGAAAATCTTTTGTTACATATTTTAAATACACTCTTCAGACAGACGCGTTAGTATATATATCAAAAAGAGAAGAAAGTAATTCCGATCAGTGTGTTTTAGAAAATAGGAATATATCATTGAGAAAGTTTTTGCGCCTTTGATTAATTATTAGGCAGCTGTTTCACACGAAGGGTTGAAAAGAGTTTTGGGGA